>NW_018128123.1:45150-56677 GCF_001952655.1 Monopterus albus
CCCCTGAGTTCACACCACCTACGTGTATGCAAGAATATATCAGTATGTATTAACCTTTAATCATTTCATGTAGGATCCACGGTCTTCACTCCGGTCCATGGAGCTCTTCGATCCAATAGAGCAGGAACTGCCTCCAATAGAGATGAGATTTTACTTCTTCATCTCTTGTTTAGAATGAAGCAGATGAGCCCCTTGCAGGAGGACAACATTCCCTCAGGTTTTGCATAAATCACATGCACAGAGACTACACTGGTTATTGGATAGAGAATGAGATCTCACAAAATCTCATTCTATTGTCCCTCTTAACTACTGTATGTAGCCATTATAATAGGTAGAAGGATGAAAACAGCTGCTTCCATTCCAGCCATGGCCCCAGTCATCGGGTACATAGATGGATGGCTGAGAATGGTTGGTCTGGATTCTCACCACAGGGTGTCCGTTATCTAATCTGCACATACAGTATCAAATTAGAACACCAATATATTTATTCCATTCCTCTTTGAATGATTAAATCTCAGAAACCAGCTGAGGCCTCAAGAATGATTAATGTACCCAGGCTGAAATGAGAGTGCCTCTGATAGTGAGATAATGAGAAAAGGAAAGAAGACAAGGAAGCACAAAGAGATTATTTATTCAAATGCAAAAGAACAGGCCGAAACACAGGTATCCTAAATTAGTGTTAACCATCTTGAATTCATAGCATGGATCACTGCAGTTGTTCAACTTTTACTGGTCATCTTATTCAGCTTGGGGACTGCTGATGGAAATGTCCTTCATTTAAACAACTCTCATTACGAGTGAAATAATGAAATTGGTAGTAAGACTTGAAATTACATTTACTACAAAAGTAAGCACAGAGAAGGCATGGCAGTAAAGGTTTACAGCTAAGTTCATTTGCTGTGCTGTACTGTAAGTCCTGCAGCCTAGAGAGCATAAGTGCACTTTTCAATCTCTTCATAGTTACAGCTGCACAGTGAACATTAGCTGGAGGCAGCTGAACATATAGTATATAACAAAACTCAGTACACCCCTGTACCATATCACTACAACCTTAAATGATTCAAAACTGTACCATCTTATTTTGTCTTATTTGATATGTAATAAAAAAAAAACTGGCTAAACAGACTAAATACATATGGGCCTCAACATGTCAATGTGATCATTGTGATTATTGCAACAAAAGGCAATTTACCTGTGACTGCTGCAACACAAACAATTGTGCCTGTGATTTCCAAACCATTTTCCATTCTTTATTAAAAATAGGGTGTCGTGTCCAATAACATCACTGATGACAGTGCTCAGAGTGAACCAAAACAGCAAAGTTGTGGACTATAGAATGAAAACAGTGAAGGATGCTAAAAGCCCAGCTGTAAGGAGAACTTCAGAGTCCAATGACAAACTAATTCTCATTCAAAAATATGAGCATCACCTTTCTCATTTTGCTGCCCTCATTACTGTAGCTTTAAATCTGCAATAATGGCCTTTTTCACTGCCTGGGGACTCAATATTGACATATCTTCACCTTTTAAGTTGAATTTGTGAACCTGTCAGCAAGCAGTTGCTTATTTACACACCCAGCAGTTACAGAGCATTATTGCCATTTGGAGTCACGTGTCTGGTCATCAGGTCCAATATATACAGTACTTTCTTTTAGCTCTGTTTTTGGTCTCCACCAACTCCAAAATATCTGATTCTTAATCTACGAACTGCTTGAGTATGTTCACCAGTTAGCTGCTAGCACCAAGCCTCGTCCACAAACAGTGTGTACACACAATTCTGTGCTGAAACCGTGTATACAAACAATTTATGCACAATTTTATTCAATATTCTGTATCAATATTTTCTTACCTTAATTTGTTCATACTCTGTGAACAAATTTAATACTGCCTCACCCCATGTGTATGAACAAATGATGAAGGCCTGGCTGGCTAAAAAATGCAAACACATTTTAACTGAAACTATATTAATTAAAAAGGTTTTAATAGCTAATATAATTGATTAATATAATTTAAGGCTATAATGATTAATTTACTAATGCATTGACCAAATGTAGCATATTAAATAAACATGAAATTAATGCCCTGTCATTCTGATTAATCACAGTTTTAATTGAAATAAATTAAATTTAAAAAACTGTTCTAGTTTATAAGTATATAGAGAAATGGGGGCATGGCAGCAGGCTACTTGAAAACCACTGGAATGCGCCTGTCATTTTAGAATGATTCTGATTTACACTAACATACACACAATAGAAAGAACAAAATTGGCTGGTGTCATGAATATGATGGTAATGTCTCCTGCACTTATTTTGTGCACAAGGTAAGAACATTTCTATGCGCATGTTAGTGAATAAGGTCCACTGCCTGTCTGCCGTTTGGTGTTTACAGTCTTATGCAAAAGTTTAGGCACCCCTTGATACATAACAGATTTTGGTGATTTTTTATTTGAACAGATGTTAACACAGTTTCTCTTGGAAATGGAAAAAATGCACAATATTTTCTGCAAACAGTGATGCATAGTTACTTCTTATGCCATAAATTGAACAAAAATAAAAAATAAAAACATTATTATGGCATGGTGCAAAAGTTTGGGCACCCTACACAATCAGTACTTAGTAACACCTCCTCTGGCAGATATCACAGCTTGCAAACGCTTTTCATAGCCAGCTAAAAGTCTTTCAATTCTTGTACTTGGGATCTTCTCCCATTCTTCCTTGCAAAAGGCTTCTAGTTCTGTAATATTCTTTGGTCGTCTTGCATGCACAGCTCTTTTAAGATCTACCCACAAATTTTCAATGATGTTTAAATCAGGGGACTGTGATGGCCATTCCAAAACCTTCAGCCTGCGTCTCTTGAGGTATTCCATAGTGGATTTCGAGGTATGTTTAGGATCATTGTCCTGTTGTAGAAGCCATCCTCTTTTCAGCTTTAGCTTTTTTACAGATGGTGTGATGTTTGCTTCCAGAATTTGCTGGTATTTAGTGGAATCCATTCTTCCCTCCACCTGTGCAATGTTTCCTGTGCCACTGGCTGCAACACAACCCCAGAGCATGATAGATCCACCCCCCTGCTTAATAGTTGGCAAGGTGTTCTTTTCATGAAATGCTGCTCCTTTTTTTCTCCACACATGCCTTTGCTGATTGTGTCCAAAGAGTTCTATTTTAACTTCATCAGTCCACAGCACTTGTTTCCAAAACGCATCGGGCTTCTGTAGATGTCCTGTTGCATACTTCAGACGTTGGATTTTATGATGGGGACGCAGATAAGGTTTTCTTCTGCTGACTCTTCCATGAAGGCCTTGTCTGTGCAAGCATCGCTGCACAGTGGAACAGTGCACCACCACTCCTGAGTCTGCTAAATCTTCCTGCAGGTTTTTTGCAGTCAAATGGGGGTTTTGATTTGTCTTTCTGACCAGCATACGAGCAGTTCTGCCCCCCACCCGGCGCTCCACTTCTCAGCGCCCCCCTCTCTGTTTTCACATAATGGTATGATCCTATATCCTCACATCTGATTGGCTGCGATGCCATTGCTGACCAATCAAAACAAAGTTCTGACTTGAGCAGAGCTCAGGCTGAGCACTGAGGTAAGCAGTGAAAGGAAAAAAAAACTGGGAGCCAGCTGGCTCTTCTGTTTCACTACAAAGCATCGGCTCTCAGAGCCGCATCTTTTGCGCATTACACATCACTACTGCAGTCAGAGCAGAGAGGAGACCCACACCACCCCACGTCCAGACTGCTAATGAATCGCGAAAGCGCAAAGCCGCCGTTGAGCCGGATAAAGGAGGCGGGGGAATTGATTAAATGGCATTTACCAATACAGGACAAAATTGACTTATGTAATGTGGGTCTAGACCAAGCATTAAAGTCATGAAGTTATTTTGAGAAGTGATGGCCTATTTAAATGGCAAAATAAAAAACAAGCAAACCAAGAATCAACAGAAGAAAGTTCATTTGTAGTACTAAACATTTTTAGGGTGTTTTTACTCACTTTTTGTCTCTCCCATGACGTTATTCCTCTCTCCTACAGCGTCCATTACAATTACATTCAAATGGAATTTAATGCAAATTAGGCAATGGCGTCATTTAGTGACTTCTAGCGACTTTAGGGCAGCCAATAGCTACTTTCCTTACTGAGGTGTTGGCATCAATGTGTAACTTCCAGGGACAGGAAAATTGAGAAAGGTAAAGGACTCTTATGTGGACTTTTTCAATTTAAATCTCTTCCACACGGCGGAGTTGATAGAACCAAAGTCATTTGTAGCCAGTGCAAAGCTGAATTTTGTTTTCACCGGAGTACTTCGAGTCAGAAGTATCACTTAAATGCAGTACACACCATTGATGCCAGCAAATCCCACCCCCCAAACAAATAGCGGAGGGAGGCTTCGGCAGACCCCCCGATGTAGCGTGCGGGAGAAGTTATAGATAAACAAAAGCAAGACAAGCTAACAAATGCCATAGCTAAGTGGATAGCTACAAACTGCAGGCCAATTAGTATTGTGGAAGATGTTGGTCCGTTATTAGGATCGCAATGAATCATGGTACATGAGCCTTGATTGATGTGCCTTGATATGTGCTTGATTACATTGTTTGAGATTTTCTGCTACTGTGTAAAGGGAATGCTTCTGTTAAAAAAAAACCTTAATTTGTGTAAAGTGTTTGCAAACCAAATGTTATTGCACTTTTGTTCATATAGTAGTACTTTTAAAATACAAGTGCACAATACACTACTTTTGAATTCATTATTGAATACTGCTCATATCAGTGCAGTTAATCTCAGAAAAATCATGCAGTTAACGCAACTAAGGATTTTAATCGTTGCCCAGCATTAGTGTGTGTGTGTGTGTGTGTGTGTGTGTGTGTGTGTGTTTTATGTATATATAATATTAAAATGGATAATTTTTCATTTTGGTTATTTTAAATGTTATAGATGCGCTTCCTCTTGACATATTCAAGGATTTGTGTGCATCAAGGGGTGGAACCTGTGCTAGTGCACTATTATATTTATTTATCCTTTGGAGATTTACATCATATTTAAATAGTGTAGCAGATTTGGGCTACAAATTGTGATTATTAATATACGTTGTAATATAGTGAAGTTGGGGCATCAGCCTTTTTATCTTGAGAGCCACAGACAAATAGTTAATATCAAAACCTTAATCTTAAGTAGAGAGTTCTCTAGACCACAATTTTTAAGGAAGAAAAGATTAAAAAGGCTAGTTCTGTAAACTAAAAAAATGTATTTACATACAGTACTTATGCAAGGGGAAATGGGATTATAAAACAGAAGAGATGGTACATAATGAAACACAAACTGGATTGTTCTGATGGTGTTTTCTATTGCTTAACACACGGTTTGGGCTGAAATAAACCTTAATTTAGACTTTGTCTACAAAACAACTAGCTTTTAAACTTGGCACTGGAGGCTTCAAATAGGCATCTTGCCTGCTTACGACAAAAAAACTCAAATAATAATAATAACCAAGAAAAACTCTTACTCGTCCCTGGTAGGCTAGTGGTTAAGGCATAGCGCTCTCGCTGCTGTGGCCCAGTTCAAGTCAGGTTTGCGTCAGGAAGGGCATCCGGCGTAAAACGTGCCAAATGTCAACATGCGAGTCATCAGTGCGACGATTCGCTGTGGCGACCCCCTAAACGGGAAAAGCTGAAAGTGACTTTCTTAACTAAGAAAAAGTCTTGTGGTGATGCAAGCATATGATTTAGGCAAAAATTAATTAAATATAGAAACACGACAAAACATAGATGAGACTAATGAAGTAAACAAACTTCAGCTGAACAACGGAGAGGCAGAACTCTTGGTTAATTCGCTGGTTTGGATGTTGTCTTCATCTGATTGTTTGGACTGTGCAAGCTCTGACATCATCTGATTGGCTCAGATTTATGCTGCAGAATAGTTAATGCCCTGTTTAGGTGGGACTACCAAATCTTGGATTTGGAATATTTTATGTTTCTAAGTTTACGTTTTGTAAAGTTTATAATTCCTACTTTTCTGTCCACCATGGCTGACATGTGAAATAAGTATTTATATGATCAGAATGTGTAAAACTCACATTAAAACATGGAGTATAAATGATATATAATCTAAGCATTAAACGTATAATATAGTAGGCACATTATATAATAGAAAAAAAGATTAACTTTGGTTTAAAACATATCCTAGGCAATTGGTTATTAGGGCAGTGAATCATAAAACAGACAATCAAAAGCACTTATTTACCAAAACTGTAATGTTTAGCAATACTTGGACAAGTTGGCCATGTTCAAGATTAATAAAATTTTATCTGTAAAGGCTGCTTTACAAGAGATGTAGCATCTAATTTCAACCAAAGGGTGTCACTAGTTATCTAACATTTGAGACATGAAGGCATCTCTCTGGCATGACTAAGCCTAAAACGTCTTAAAAATAGTCCGATTCATGTAATATGTTAGAAGATTTCTAAACCTAATCAAATGGTTTACCCAATGTTGTTCACAAGATTTTACAGTTTTCAAAACCAAAATGTATTTTCATGTTACATGAGAAGGAAGGAAGACTGCAGTCAGTTTTTTATTGCAGTTGCATACCAAAGGGTCCTGTTCTCCTTGGGAAAGATCAGATTAGAGGACTAAATGTCTTGTGTGATGAGAACAGGTGGCACATTTCCGCAATTGGGCATTGTTTCAATGTCTTCACCTGACAAGCCTTCAGCATTTCAGAGCAGAGAAGACTCTTTATTTTTTTGTGATTTTGAAAGCTAATTTTTTATACTTGATCTTTTTAATCATTCAAATTTGTCTGGGTGGTTAATAGCTTATCTTCCTGTGGTGTATCAAACTTTTTTCACCTTGTGATGCGTGTGTGTTGATGACATTGCTCGGGACCCTGTCTATATACCTCCAGTCAAAATAAGACATTCTGTATTGCAGCATTACCTGTTGGTGAAATGCCATCATATTTAGCAGAATGTAGATTAGACTAAGAGATGCATTTCCTGGAGAAAATCTGTTTTCAGCTGCTGGTTCTACCCATTAGCACCTAAGAGATTATGCCGAAGAATGGCACCATGTATAGCTGCTTTGGTAAAGAACTACTACTAAACATCGGGCAACTCACTCCGAACACCCTTTGTCCGATTTTTGATAATACACAAAGCTGTGTGAACATTTTGGTTGGAGGGGCAGCAGCCCTCTATGGAACGTGGAGAAAACGCTGGTGAGGGAAGAGAGTGGGTCCCTGGTTAAGTTATGACAGATAGGGACCCGAATGTTGCTCTCGTCTATCCATCTAGCGAATCTCCGCTCTAGCCAACAAAATGGATGAACACCTTGTCAACGGGACTAACTCTGATTCCTACGCTCTGCTTCATGGAGACTTGGCTCGGCCGCTCCATCTCAGAGAGCACAATACAAATACCAGGGTTCCAGGTATACAGAGCAGATTGTAGAATGGAGTTATCCAGGAAAACCATAGGAGGTTCAATCTGCTACACCTCACCTTTGAGAGACAGAATCTACAAAAAAATTCCAGTAAATCACATTGTTAGATTTTTAAATAATTTATTTCCATTTTATTGCATGAAATAAGTATTTGATCACCTACCAACCAGCAAGAATTCTGGCTCTCACAGACCTGTTAGTTTGTCTTTAAGAAGCCCTCCTATCCTCCACTCATTGCCTGTATTAATTGCACCTAGACCTGCACAAGGCTGGGATGGGCTACAGGACAATAGGCAAACAGCTTGGCGAGAAGGCAACAACTGTTGGCCCAATTTTTAGAAAATGAAAGAAATTCAAGATGACTGTCGGTCTCTCTCAGACTGGGGCTCCATGCAAGATCTCGCCTTGTGGAGTATCAATGATCCTGAGAAAGGTGAGGGATCAGCCTAGAACTACACGGGAGGACCTGGTCAATGACCTGAAGAGAGCTGGGACCGCAGTCTCAACGGTTACCATTAGTAACACACTACACCATCATGACGTAAAATCCTGCAGCGCATGCAAAGTTCCTCTGCTCAAACCAGCACATGTCCAGGCCTGTCTGAAGTTTGCCAAAGACCATCTGGATGATCCAGAGGAGGCATGGGAGAAGGTCATGTGGCCAGATGAGACCAAAATAGAACTTTTTGGTATAAACTCCACTTGCCGTGTTTGGAGGAGGAAGAAGGATGAGTACAATCCCAAGAACACCATCCCAACTGTGAAGCATGGGGGTGGAAACATCATGCTTTGGGGGTGCTTTTCTGCAAAGGGGACAGGACGACTACACTGTATTGAGGAGAGGATGGATGGGGCCATGTATCGTGAGATTTTGGGCAACAACCTCCTTCCCTCAGTAAGAGCATTGAAGATGGGTCGTGGCTGGGTCTTCCAGCATGACAATGACCCCAAACACACAGCCAGGGCAACTAAGGACTGGCTCCGTAAGAAGCATTTGAAGGTCCTGGAGTGGCCTAGCCAGTCTCCAGACCTGAACCCAATAGAAAATCTATGGAGGGAGCTGAAACTCCGTGTTGCCCAGCGACAGCCCCAAAACCTGAAAGATCTGGAGAAGACCTGTATGGAGGAGTGGACCAAAATCCCTGCTGCAGTGTGTGCAAACCTGGTCAAGAACTACAGGAAATGTCTGACCTCTGTAATTGTAAACAAAGTTTTAGGTACCAAATAAGTTCTATTTTTCTGTTGTATCAAATACTTATTTCATGCAATAAAATGGAAATAGATTATTTAAAAATCTAACTATGATTTTCTGGAATTTTTTTGTAGATTCTGTCTCTCACAGTTGAGATCTACATACAATGAAAATTACAGATCTGTCCATTCTTTGTAAGTGGGAAAACTTGAAAAATCGGCAGTGTATCAAATACTTATTTGCCCCACTGTACTTCCCTGACCTTTACTAACCTGGCTCACTGTGCCTGCCCCCACCTGTCAGTGGATTTCTAGTTTTCTGACACAGGAAGCAGCAGGTGAGGCTGGGGAAAACCACATCCAGCACCCAGTCAGTCAACATAGGCGCCCCCCAGGGATGTGTGGTCTCCCTGCTGCTCCTCTTTTTCTATATCAGTGACTTCAGAGGGACCCCTTTGTTAAACTCCTGAAATTCACAGAAGATGAGCGGCCATTGGTCTTATCCAAGATGGTGAGAAGTCTGCATACAGATGGGAGGTTGAACAGCTGGTCCTGTGGTGTGGTCGCAACAACTTGGAGCTGAACATGCTCAAAACTGTGAACTTTTAAGGACAGCCACCATACTCCCCCCACCATACTCGGCAGCACTGTATCAGCAGTGGAGTCTTTCAAGTTCCTGGGCTCCACTATCTCCCAGGACCTGAAGTGGACATCCAACATCAGCACCATCATCAAGAAGGCACAGCAGAGGATGTACTTCCTGCATCAGCTCAGGAAGTTCGACCTGCCCCAGGAGCTGCTGATACAGTTCTACAGAGGAATCATCGAGTCTGTTCTCTGCACCTCCATCACTGTCTGGTTTGGCTCAGCAACCAAACAGGAACAGACTCCAGTGGACTATCAGTTCTGCAGAAAAGATCACAATGAGATGAGTCAAATGGAGGGAAGAGAAGGTTTCTGCACACCCTTCACACCTTGGACACAGACAATTTGAACTCCTCCTCTCTGATTGGTGTTACAGGTCACTGTACGCCAAGACAACCAGGCACAAGGACAGTTTCTTCCCCTGGGCTGTCACTCTGATGAACAGCTAAACCATGACTGTATAACACAATGACAACTGTCAGTGCAGTACCTTGTGGCTATACTTTTGTATCTGGAAAACTGCATCTAAACCGTGTGTGTGTGTGTGTGTGTGTGTGTGTGTATACAAACCCCAATTCCAATGAAGTTGGAACATTGTGTAAAACATAAATAAAAACAGAATACAATTTGTAAATCCTTTTTGACCCATATTTGAGTGCACCACAAAGACGAGATATTTAATGTTCAAACTGATAAACATTATTATTTTTTGCAATATTCACTCATTTTGAACTTGATGCCTGCAACATGTTCCCAAAGAGCTGGGACAGGGGTATCTTTACCACTGTGTTACATCACCTTTCCTTTTAACAACACTTAATAAGTGTTAGAGAATTGAGGACACTAACTGTTGAAGCTTTGTAGGTGGAATTCTTTCCCATTCTTGCTTGATGTACGACTTCAGTTGCTCAACAGTCTGGGGTCTGCATTGTCATATTTTGCACGTCATAAGGCGCCACACATTTTCAATGGGAGACAGGTCTGGACTGTAGACAGGCCAGTCTAGTACCCGCACTCTTTTACTACGAAGCCACGCTGTTGTAACACGTGCAGAACGTGGCTTCGTAGATGATTTCCAAAACCAATGAAACGTGGACTCGTCAGACCACAGCACACTTTTCCACTTTGCATCAGTCCATCTCAGATAAGCTCAGGCCCAGAGAAGCCGGCGGCATTTCTGGGTGTTGTTGATTGATGTATGGCGTTCGCTTTGCATGGTAGAGTTTTAACTTGCACTTGTAGATGTTGTGACGAACTGTGTTGACTGACAATGGTTTTCCAAAGTGTTCCTGAGCCCACGTGGTCATATCCTTTACAGAATGATGTCTGTAATGCAGTGCCGCCTGTGGGATCGAAAGTCCTGGGCATTCAGTGTTGGTTTACGGCCTTGCTGCTTATGTTCAGAGATTTCTCTGGATTCTCTGATATTTTGATGATATTATGGACTGTAGATAATGAAATACCTGAATTCCTTGCAATTGTATGTTGAGAAACATTGTTCTTAAACTGTTGGACTATTTGTTGTTGAACTGTTCACAAAGTGGTGAACCGCGCCCCATCCTTGTTTGTGAATGACTGAGCCTTTTGGGATGTTCGTTTTATACCCAATCATGATGTTCACCTGTTTCCAATAAACTTGTTCACCTGTGGAATGTTCCAAACAGGTGTTTTTGAGCATTCCTCAACTTTCCCAGTCTTTCGTTACCCCTGTCCCAGGTCTTTTGGAATGTGTTGCAGGCATCAAATTCAAAATGAGTGAATATTTGCAAAAACCAATAAAGTTTGAACATTAAACTACGTTTTACACAATGTCCCTCCTTAATTGGAATTGGGGTTTATATTTTTGTATTTATAAGTACTTTATTTTTATTTATTTTTACAAGTGCTATGGATGAGAAGAAATACACGATGGGGATATTTATTGACCTAAAAAAAGCATTTGACACAATCAATCATGAATTATTAATGGACAAGTTAGAAAAATATGGGATCAGAGGAATGGTTCTGAAATGGATTAGAAGTTATTTGACACAGAGGCATCAATTTGTGAAGTTGGGTGAATACCAATCGAGTGAGCTGGACATTGTATGTGGAGTGCCTCAGGGTTCTGTTTTGGGACCTAAATTATTTATATTATACATTAATGATATATGTAAGGTTTCTGATTTAGTGAAAGTGGTTTTATTTGCTGATGACACTACCATATGGGCATCGGGTGAAAACCTACAGCAACTCTCTGGACGGGTTTCACAGGAACTTGAG
>NW_018128123.1:57014-62226 GCF_001952655.1 Monopterus albus
GTGTTTATGTATAAAGCCAGGAACAATTTATTACCTGGTGGAATTCAAAAACTATTTAATGAAAGGGAAGGGGGATACAATTTAAGGGGTCAGTTAAATTTAAAAATTCATGCTATACGTACAACCAAAAAAAAGATTTTGTATTTCCATAAGTGGGGTAAAACTATGGAATAATTTAAGTGTGGACATAAAAAATAGTAATAGAAATGACGAGTTTAAGCATAAATATAAATGTGTCAATCAAGATATACGCAAGAACAGGCTTAATGATTAACCAGATGGAACATTGTGGGTGTGGTATGAATGTTAACACTGTTACAATTTTTTAGTATATTACTTGTGTGGTGTAGAAGAGAATTCTTTATGTAGTGATACTGCTTGCAAACCAGTGATGGTAAGATGGTGTTATGGGGTAGGACTGGATAAGTCTGACTTCTTCCTACTCCATTCAAGCATGTACTAGGTATAAGCACATTGATATTGGATTAGCACTTGTTGGATATGTGTAAAATTATGTGTTGACATAACTGTCTTTACATGTTTGAAAGAAAAAATAAATCAAATTTTCATAGTGCACTGTCCTTTTTTTCCTTTTTTCATATGTTCTTTTTTTTTTTTGTTCTCTCTTGTTTACTTGTTTACTCGTTGCCTTACAGAAGAACACTGTACATACACATTGAGAGCCGCTGTACCAGAGTCAAATTCCTTGTGTGTCCAACACACCTGGCCAATAAAACACATTATGATTCTGATTTATAGCAAGACAGTTATTTTTGAAAATCAGAATGTCTGTCCTGATGGACAGACACTTTCCAACAGTAATACAATATTTCCACCATTGCACATTTGCGAAATTGTGTGCTGATAGAGTGCTGCTAACGTAATCATTTCAATTTAAATTTGTATTGCAGCACTACCTGTCAATGGAAATGCCTTCATATTTAGTTGAAATGCTGAATATTCAAATATGAACATGTTACCAGATATTGCTGTAAAACTGGCCACATAATAGTGTTACAATGTTTGCATATGTTGAGAACCTGTCTCCCAAGAGTGTTTTGTTTCTCATGGTTCAAGAATGATTATTATTACAAGAAACTTTAACTGGCCACATAATGACCTCATTTTCTATGTTTTGGGACTCCATTTAGTGCACTGTTCAATATGTTTTGCATATCAACATTTGTTTATTTGTACTTCATGATTCACACGTTACTAGCCAAAATGCTACATGCTTTATACTGTTGTCATTGTGGTTCTATAGATAAATTGTTTTGTGAACCTTGTTTGATTGACTGTTTAATTTGTTTTACTTATTTGTTGTTTAGCACCACCTTTGGGTCAAAACTGCATGGAACTGTTCATAATTGTTTGGTATCCCTGTCCCCAAATATGATTTTCCAAATTTGAATTTTTATGATGCTTGATACATACAAGCCCAAAAGTAGCTAACCGCTGCTGGAACACAGTTCACATGGATTTCAACATCAGTTTTTTTTCCCCCTTTACAATGCAACCTGCTTGGTTGCTCGTATTATTCTACAGGATCAGTGCTGTTTGTATAGAAAACAACATAATGAACTATGTGAATCAGCTAACAAGTGGTGTGTGTTGTGTGTAGGTGCTGAAGTGGTCTGACTACTGTCTGCCTCTGGCTTGTAGCCCTGGCCAGCCATTCAGGGCGGTGGCTCAAGCCAGTGTAGGCTGGGGGTGGCTTTTATTGAAGATCGCCTTCAGCTAGAAAATGGACTCATACCTTCAAAGATAGTCCGTATGTTGCCTTCAATTACATTTCATATTTACCTATTTTTATAGTAATTTGTGCTTTCATAACACCACCTCAAAACACCCTTTGTTAAGTTATCTCTTTCAACCCACATTTATATGTAATAAATGGTAAAATAATTTCACCCTCAAGAATAAGTTGCAAGTACTATAATTCTTTTTGTAATATTAGTTTCATCCGTTTTTAGGTCACTTGTAATTACAAATACAGAGAACTATTATCAGTGCTGCAGTTCACCTCAGCCCTACAGAGCATTTTAGCCTTGTAGTAGTTTAAAAAAAAAAAAAATTCCATCCCTTAAACTTTACTCTCATCAGCCTTGTTTCCGGCAGAGCAATTTTTTCATTCAGCCAGATATTTTTCACTGGAGTTGGTGGAAACCAGTTTAGAGATAGAAGAGTGACTAATTAGACTTAGACTCATTATGGCTCCAGATGTGTGCCAGTGCTCTGTATATGCAAGACGTAGCTTTGAAGGGAAATTCTTATGCTCCCAGTTGGGTAGAAAAGCTTGTAAATGAGCATGAGCTATTTAATTTACCTAATTAACAGTTTATCGACAGAAAAAATGTTTTATTTGCAAACTGTAAATCACAAGATTGTACTGACACTTTTGTATTTTGTGTATTCCCATAGCTGTTGTCCTCCAAGAATCCACTCTCAGTGAGCTGTTGGCGAGGCAGTGTCCACAGAGCCCACAGACTGTCATGTCACTATGGCACTACTGCACCCAGACTGGAGATGGTGTCACCGAGCCTTTACATTGTCACGTGTCAGCTGAACACCAGGGCCTGCAGTGCCGTAAAGGCAGTTTTCTCCTAACCCCTGAAGCAAAGAGAAGGTTAGACGAACGACGTGGGTCAGAGCCCGTCTGTGGCGCCCAGAATCTGGGAGGTATTGCCGACTTGCAGGATCATTCATTGGGAAATCATCACCATGTGGGGGGCCACGGGCACCACCTCCATCTGTCCAGTTGCCATGAATGTTTGGAGATGGAGAACAGCACCATACTCTCTGTCAAATATGCCTCAGCTGAGAACATTCCAGACCTTCCTGATGATAACATGGTTAGGCTGGATAGTGGAGATAAGACTCTGGATGAACCCAAGCATGATGCTGAAGGGTTTCTTTGTCAAACTCGTGGATTTAACAATAATGGCAAACCTCCAAATGTTCTGGTGTACACAGGTGGTTGCCAGGAGCGTTTTCAAGTAGTTCATCAGATTTTATCAGAATGTATGAACATGGAGTACAACATAATATATCCCCTTCAAACACAGCAAGCTCTTAGTGATCCATGGCAGGACAACACCAGGCTACTGGTACTGGCAGAGGAGAAACCCCTGACCCCCCAGCTTGAGACCTGCTTTCTTACCTACCTGAGTAAGGGTGGCAGGGTCCTGGGACTCGCCTCCTCCCTATGCCCTGCAGGCCTCTGTCTGGAAGCCAGGGAAAGGCGACGTGGGCAGGTCAGCAGGCTGAACTTCACCAGGGAAGACAACACAGAGCTGGAACTGAGCGTGTTAGCGAGTGGGAACGTCTACATGAGGGATACGCGAGGAGGTGGGGAAGTGGAGCTATGGGGGGAGCTTAAAGGAGACCTCTCCCATCAGAGGGATATAGTTATTGTCCGGGTAACCCACGGAAAGGATGGCGGGGAAGCTGTTCTTTGTCAGGTAAAGAAAGTGATATAAAAATGATACCAGTATTATTCTGTCCCCTAAGTGCATACCTCTACACAAAATGACAGCTGGCCAAACAGATGTACTAGGTACCGGAAGAGTTAATGATGACTCAGACAGGAAAGTAAAGTTAGGGGTTGTTTACTTGTTAATAGAGATGCACTGATTCTGATTCTTTATTTTTTTAAGTCTGACCTGCTGATTCCAATTTTGGCCAATTCTACTTTTCTTTCTTTCTAAAAATCGTAACTGACGGCGTACACAAACATTTTTTGTAACTTTTCTTTAATGAAAATTTTAATTGTAATAAAAATAAAACATTTTATTAAAGTTTTACATTTCCATCACTTTTTTTTAAAACCTCCAACTAAAAAGAAAGTGCAATATTTATACTTGCCCAAATATAACCAGGTGCACCAGGTAATAGAAACAGAAGAGTGCTTGTTGCACACTGAGCACACTTCTTTTCTGAGGTGTGTAGTTTCCTCTTCTCCAAGGTGTTTCTGTGGGCTGCTCTCTGTGCTGTTTGTACACCAAGAGCTTCCAGTGTGCGACTGAACAGATACCTGGTACAGACACAAGTGACACTTGTACAAGGTGCACATGAGATGCTACATGCTATGCTTTTGGTCTGTGCCACTACATGTGCAACATGGACTCCTAATGCCTTTTAATCTGATCGGCACAGAATGTGAAATCTGAGTGATCGGCCGGTCACTGGTCAAGGCCGTTCACACTGAAAACCGGCCATTTCTGATCTCCCCTGATTGATCGGTGCATCTCTATCTGTAAATCATGATCAGCTTGCTTTTTTACAGTCCTTTTCCAATTCTGTGAAACTGAAAATAAACATGCAAGGAAATTTTCTTAATACAAGTTCAGATCTCTCCTAATAAAACAACAAATATGCATTAATCCTTAATCCTAGAGATGAAACAAACTATAAACTTGCAAAGATTGTTCAAGGTTCAGTACAGGCAGATGCACATTACTGTACAGAGAGAGCACTGAAGCACAGGCTGTGCATGTTTCTAGGCAAAATGCTGACATTGAACTGTGACCCTACCTATGTGATTATAAGCAACCTATAGCAAACACTGTCATTTAAATTTGGTATTAAACACAATAGCTATATCAGTGTCTTAGAAAAATCTAATGGACTAAATGGTAAAGTAAGGAATTAACCATAGTGGATGTTTAGGGGATAGAAGTGCCACTACTTCTGTTATTGGTCTGAGAAAAGTTTTAGCGTTCTCAGTTTTAGTTTAGTAGCTTCCTGTCTTTCCATCACTGTCAAGGTGAGCCTTGAAGGCAAGAGACATAGGCCACTGGTTCCTTTTCACCCGAAGGTCTCTGAGCAGCACCACGTCTTCTTCCTCGATGTTGGGCTGACTTTCTTGCCACTTGCCTCGGCTTTGAAGAGTAGAGAGATATTCTCATTTCCACTTTCCCTGAAAGGCATTTGCCCAATGATGGGCTCATTTCCACTGCTGACAGTGCAGATCTGCATTCTCAAACGACCCTGGAGGAGGAAGAGGGGTGTGACTCTTCTGTGTCATGATCATGACCTCAGTCAGAAGGAAAGGTGAGTGTGCATCAGTTGAGATGAGTGTGAACGGTCTTACATTTATTATTATTCAGCCATAAGGGTCGAGAGCACTTCATCAGTAAGAAGGATTAAGCTGTGAAGGATGGAGTTAAGAATCTGCCTGGAAACCCTGATCATTCTTTCCCACACTCACCCC
>NW_018128123.1:62250-70177 GCF_001952655.1 Monopterus albus
TTCCTCACAAAGGTACCTTGAGATGTTAGCAGATTGTTGGAGATGAATCTCTTTGCCCCCACAATCCAGAAGCCATCAGTGCAATACAGCTCCCTCTGTGAAGACTCTGCCTTGATGTATAAACTCTTTGATAGTAGCAGTTTACGAATAGAGTAGCAACATGACCATGACCAGGAATGATGAGAGGGTTCTAATTTGATCTCGAGGGGTGCATACCGTAGTCAACTGCATATTCCCAGGAATCCATTGCCATCAAGGATGAGATTAAACGTTGTCAGGGGACTGTTTTTACAAATGACTCTCCCTTTCTCCAAACAGGACATTTCGGCTTGGTATGCCTCCCTTCATATGCATCTGATTATGCTTGTGAAAGTGTGTCAACTTTGTGAGGCTTTGAACAGTGTTGCCAACCAGTGCAATCTTTCTCCATCTTAAAGAACTGAGCGATTTGAATGGAGAAGGCCACAGCTCTGACAAGTGATCACCACATGGAAAACTTTTCACAGTGATCTGGACCAAAGTCTTCATGGGAATCTGTGGCTGTAGTGGTGCAGCACCAAACCTCTAAGTCAGACTCTGGATTGCTAAGGTCATATGATATTATTTCAGTTGTGTTTATCTCCACAGAATGTAACAGGAAATGCAGGGAGATTAGCTTCAGTACCATGGGCTGCAAACGTCTTGAAAATGTTGTGCACAGTGGACACAGGAACAATCAGATCTCTGGAGATGGATGTGGAGCCTTGAGATTGTCCAGGCTTTTCCGCTATTGTGGTTCTCAGATCCTCAGACAATTCTTTGCTATTCTTTCTTTTCTCCATGCTCAGTGTGGTCCACACGACACAAAGGTTGAGTTGAATTTCTCCATTTCAATTGGTTGCCAGTGTGATTTCAATGTTGCCAGCACCTGTTGGTTGCTACAGGTGAGGTTCATTACAAATTAAAGCAGCATCACATGTTTGATATACAACTATTTCTGATTATTGTGAAAAGGTGTCAATAATACTGTCCACTCTATTTTTGCAGTTCTGTGTGGACTGGATCAGATTGGACTTTTTTTTTCTCTGCTTTTTTGTGTTGTTCCTTTGCAAACAAAATAAACACGAGCATGAACTTTGCCAAGTATTATCAAAAATACAAGGATTTTTGACTCCAGCCCAGTGGCCCCCGATGTGCAGAAATAAACATAAGAACACCAAAGAATTTGTGATTGCAACAGTTTTCTAGGAGAAGTGGTGTGTTATCTGACTGAAATGCAGGGGTGCCAATATTTTGGCCATGACTGTAAGCTGCAAAAACTCTGTCTGCAACTTGACTTTAACTTTGTCTCAGGGACTGTTTGATTCTGGCATGCTGATGGGTTCTTAGGAAGGACACACGGTGAAAATGTTCACATCACATCTCTGGAGGAAGACAGTTGATTTTCTTAAGAGAAATTTAAACATTTCTCCACCTAAGTTCAATTTGATAAAGTTTCATAACTTTCTCTTCTCCACCATGGCTCACACATTTGAAATACACATTTATATGACTGGAATGAGCTTTGGCCTTATAGGCCAGGCATGTTGAACATACGAGGAATTTGACTCTGGTACGGTGGCTCTCAAAGTGCATGTAATGTCAATTTTGGATTAAAGATAGCACATAAGTGCAGTTGTTTTTAGCACACAATCATAATAGAAAAATCAAAAACATTTTAAAAGTGAAGATTTGTTCAGATTATCATGAAACCAGTCTCTGATGATGGCTGAACTGAAGCATATCCAGAAATAATCAGCCTTACTAAAACATCTTTAAACTTGTTTAGACATTTCACCCAACTTTTTGGTTAATATAATTTCCCACATGACTCCAATATAACGAAAAGAAGAAAAGCATCAGGACACAACAGCTTGTTGTGATGGCATGAAATATAAGAAGACATAACATGTTAAGTGTCTTTCAGAATCAGAATAGGCTTTGTTATCACTGCATGTGGGAGTACAAGCATGTTTAGTGCACAGTGGAATTGCACATTGAATTGAGGTAGAAGATGAGTCCGTGCTGTGGTGTCATCTGCATGTGAATGTACAGTATATGCATGTGGGGGGGAGAAAGGGGTCAGTGATTGATTATGATCTGTATGGCCCATGTAAAAAAAGCTCTTTGTTAGTCTGATGGTGTGAGACTTTATAGACCTGAAACGCCGTCCAGAGGGCAACAGGTGGGTGGCAGGATTCAAGGGGTCCTCTATGATGGCCTTGATTTTACTGAGCTAGTGCGATCTGGAAATGTCATCCAGGGAGGGCAGAGGGCAGCCAATGATTTTTTGGGTGGTGTGAACCCTCTGCACAGCCTTTCTGTCCTCAGCTGTGGAGCCTGCATACCACACCCCCAGACAGTACGCCAGTATGCACTCCACAGAGGCATGACAGAGGCTTTCAAATGAGTTATAACTATGTGTAGGTCTAGGATTGATTAATAGGTTCGAGTTGAAGATTGCTGCCACACCTCCAATGTCAAATGTAGACCATGGTTTGGGACACAGTCTCTGTGGGGTACCGGGGGTTATGGGTGGGTAAACCCATAACCCCCGGTATGGGTATTGCTGAGTGGCTGTCAAGGGCTAATATCAGTGGTGGAGAGAACTGCTAATTGCATGTTCAGGTGGGAGCCAGACCTGGCAAACAGGTCAGCTTGACCCATGAATGCAGTAAAATTGCCCACAAAAGGCAGTCCTAGGGAGCAACATTATCCTTTCATCCATGTGTGTAATTGTCTGATTCAGCTGAATTTCATGCCACCATAGCGTACAACCAGCACTGGACCAGACGAGATAAAATGCAGTGCAGATATGATCAAGGACATTAAGTTCTTTTTGAGTTTTTTGGGCTGCTGATTAGGTTTGGTCTTTTGCACCAATGTGCAGAATCACTGTAGAGGCAGAACTGTGCCAATGTAGGAGCGCTGGGAAATCGACGTGTATGTCCTGTACTTGTGCCCCTGGTTTTTTTGAGGTAGAGAATGAAAGTTAGTTAGAACTGCTTTAATGCATCTCTCGCTTTTGGCCTGTGTAAATCCAGAACATGTAATCAACCTCTAACATTTTTCCTCCTATTTGTTTGGCAATTCTTACATATGCAAATGAGGTGAGAAGCATGCCCTGCAAACACTTACATAAATGACACACAAATGGCAAGTCCTGCCAAGCTCACCTGTTTGAAAAAAAAAATCCTATATTATGTTTTGGGCAGAATCTGTCACATCTGTGCCTGTGCCTTACAAAATCTGGCCCACAAAGTTGCATTTTGGAAGGGAACATTTAATGGTTCATTCCTGTGAATCTAGCTGGTGTGGAGGTTGAACTACTTTGAATTAGTTTTGTGCTGCTCAGAGCAGCAACACAGGCAATGTATATAGTTCCATAATTTGAATCATTCTCATATAGTTTGATAGATCAGATAAGTTCTATGCCCGGTTTAGACTACATGATTTCAGCCTGATAACAGCCTGACCCAACGGCCGTAGGGTGTCTGAACCAACAAACAGCGTTGGACATGACAGTCGATTGTTTTACCTCCTTTTTTTTTTTATCTCATTTTATCCATGTCCAAGTGTCCTTGGGCAGACACTGAACCCCAAGTTGGTCATTGTTGTGCCATCAGTGTGTGTGTGTGTGTGTGAATGCTTGTGTGCTCGAATGGGTGAATGGAAAATAGTGTATAAGTGCTTTGAGTGTGCCTCACTGCATAGAAAAGCACTGCACAAATATAAGACCATTTACCATATTGACTTTTACAGTCAGCCTTGTGAAGTAGCTACTCATCAGGGCTAGCTAGCTAGTTTTCCATTTTGCTACCAGCTTAAAACACTTTTTAACTACTAACTCAAGCTCTCCATGAAGGTCTAGACAACATATAGGCAGCTGCTGTGATCTAAGGTACCAGTGTGTAGTCTGTCATATCCCTCGTCCAAGAATGTACAACTCTATAATCATGTAATCTGACATAGTGCCCTTTGTATCAGACAAAAGAATCATGTAGTCTGAACCAAGCATTAGATTAAAAAATGTTTCTTAAAGCAGTAAGTCAGTTTTTCAAACTTAGATATGTTTTCTGTTTCCTGTGTGCAGATCCATCTGGAAATCGCTCCAGAGAATTGTACACCAGAAGGTTTTGATGAACTGAAGGTCAGCAATGCACTGCGTTATGAAGTCTTGACAGAAATCCTTCTCTCTCTGGGCCTTAGCTGTGGATTCAACCAGACTCCAGCCCCAAGCCCAGTCTACCTGCTGGCCACCTCTCAGGTTAGACCCATAGAGCTTATCTGTCAGTACTTTCTCAGGCTGCAGGATTACAATAATGTCACAAAGGTTACCTGAAATGAGCATGGTACTGGTGTTAGTGTTGTCAGCTGGGATCACAGTCTTGACATCAGTCATGCAGGCTTCTACAGTAAGAGCATTTCACTTGCACATGCAAGCAAAAATCAGAGTGCGCCAATGTGAAAAATAGTTTGGGTGTACAGGTGTGACTGACTCTGACTTCCTTGGGTTTTCAGTGTGTAAGGATTGTAAGCATTTTTAAACCATATTTTTGGATCCATTAGTGGATCTGAAAATATGGTTCTGCTGTTTCTGGAACAACTTCTCCTCTCTGTGTTGGTGAGGGGACTCAGCACTCACACCCACAGGGCGGCCAGCATCTGAGACGCCATGATGAAGTGAGCCCTGGTGATATGAAAACTGAACCAACAATGCTTATTGTATATGCAATAAAACCTTAGCGAGTAAAATGCCAGTACAAGCTATTTATCAAAACCCTGATAAATGAGCATAAACCTGCAGAGGAGTGATGGTTTCAGCTTTGCCTGCAGTTTGTTATATACAGTATATTAACTATACAAGCTCATTAGGCTAACAGCTAATAGAATCAGAATCAGCTTTATTGGCCAGGTGTGACGGACACACAAGGAATTTGATTCTGGTACATCGGCTCTCAATGTGCAAAACAGTAAACCTGCATAAGGCTGTGTAATATAACAAAATAGCAGTATTAACATCAACAAACAGTGCAAACAATGCAGAATAAGCAGTATAAACAGTAAACAATGCAGACAACAAAGGAATGCTCATTGAAATGAGATAAATAGGAAATAAACAGTACTTAAAGCTAGAGACCTTTATAAGTCTGTATAATCTGTACAATGTATATATACACAGGTATTGCACTGAGGGTTATTGTCTCATCATACTGTCGTGGGTTAAGTGTTCATCAGAGCGACAGCCTTGAGGAAGAAACTGTCCCTGTGCCTGGTTGTATTGGTGCACAGTGACCTGTAACGCCGTCCAGAGGGGAGGAATTCAAACAGATTGTATCCAGGGTGTGAGGGGTCTGCAGTGATCCTCTCCGCCCTCCTTTTGACCCGTGAGGTGTACAGGTCCTCCA
Organism: Monopterus albus; assembly: GCF_001952655.1. Lineage (NCBI taxonomy): Eukaryota > Metazoa > Chordata > Actinopteri > Synbranchiformes > Synbranchidae > Monopterus > Monopterus albus. The sequence continues at coordinate 67,677 of NW_018128123.1, forward strand.
TGGAGGGCAGGCTCACACCAGTGACCTTTTCTGCAGTCCTGACTGTCCGCTGAAGTCTGTACTTGTCCTGTTTGGTTGCTGAGCCAAACCAGACAGCTATGAAACACTTCTTTTTGGCTGATTTTGTGTATATTTAACAAAATTCTGACTCAGTAGTCAAATGGTGAGACTAGTTATATCAAATTTCACAGTAACAGTATCAGAGATTATGCTGTCTAGTTGAGGTAAGTAGAGAAAATCTGTAACCCACCCGTCTGGGGCAGGGCTTTTTTGTGTTTTGTGTATTTTTCCATAGCAACCTTTTTTTAATCAATTATTATGTGTCCACCATGCATACCATGGCAGGAGAAGATATTATTCATATTACAATTTGTAATGAATGCTTGCCAGTTTGCCTGTACTTTAAGCATTAATGAGTTGGAAGAGTGCTTATTGAGTTGTTATATGTTGTAAAATTATTCAGTGGACAAAATAAAAAGCTCAATTCAACTCTCAGCTCAGGCTAAAAATTCAACTAGAATTGATGAAAACCCAGGAGCTTCCAGGGGTTTTGACTCCTGGGCCCTCGCCCAGGGCACTGCCCTAGGACCCCATTGAGGGCTTATGGGGCCCCCAAACCCCTGATAACCCCCCACCCCTCAACACCACCCTTTGGAGAAATTCGTGGTATAAAATAAAACTCATTTTACCAATATTACTTACTACAATATTACCAATGACATTGTTTCTGGTGCTTTATAACTCATTTTACCAATATTACTTATAAAGCACCAGAAACAATGTCATTGTTTTTCATTTTCATTCATTAATACTGACAAGCATCACAGTTTTACCGTAACTCTCACCCCCTGGCATGTTTTGCAATTTTGGAGTCCTATACCTGTGTATCTAATCGTTGACCATGTGTCAAGATGCTTATCGAATCATGTGAGAGAGAAAGATGCACACCTCTAAATAACACACTAGACAGATAAATAAAACTGCTACTACATACAGTTCATATTAAAGAAACAGCTGATGATGTTGTCCTTCTCTGCTCCTCTGTTTTCTACACAGAAGGCCAAAGCCAGCTTCCTGAAGTCCTTGCAAAGACTTTCAGATCAAAATGGCCTCCTCACATTGTCCAAGCTGTCCCTGAGAATGGTGTCCTGTTCTGAGCTCCAAGATGGTCATTTGCTGTCAGAGGGATCTCTGGCCTTGGTCACTGACTCTTCTGAGTCCCAGAGCTGGACACAGTTCAGTATGGAGACCTACAGCAACAACCTGAAGACCAGCCTACTGGGACATACCCTGCTGTATGCTGAAGTCATAACATCTACCATGGACCTGTTAGAAGGGTAACAAGTGCTCATCTGAACCTGTTTAAAGTTTGAAATGTATATTGAGGCCAAGAGCAACATACTGTCAAAGACAAATCACTGGCATTGTGACCTAAAGGACATGTAACACTTGCACTGTATCTAAACCAAAAGCATAGCTCATAGAGTGCATAGCACCTTGCGTAAACCTCGCTCAACACTTGTTTTTGTTTATTCCGGGCACATGTTGATTCATGCGTTTGAAGTACTTTGTTTGCAAAGTGCACACAGAGTTGTCTACAGGAATACCATGGGAAAGGAGGCTAATATAGTAGACAATGAAGGATATACAGGCTATACTTGAACAGACAGGCTAAATCTGTACAATACATCCAGCCCATGGTAAAACACAAGAAAATAAACTAGACTTGCAAGCAAATATAATAGGGTCCAAGTACCTACACCATCTTTGGAATTAAATCCGCAGATGGTGTAGAATCAGGTACTTATCCAGCTAAATATTCCACCAAGCATCAGTGACTGCTGGGTCTTCATTGGGTCCCAATTTAAACACAGCGGTCACATGATTTGCCTGACCTATCGCAAGGTATAGGGCAAAGCCATGCCTCTGGGCCTCTCCCTTGGGTCCTGACCTTGTGGTTATTTTGCCTGTAGCAGCCGGCAGGGTGACATCCCCTTATACAAACTCAGAGGGGGGAAGAAAAGAAATATGCACCGACAACAGGGAACGCGAGCCTGGGATACTTCAGCCCAGCGAGCTACTGCTTTACCACACATTTACGACATGTTAAGGGTAAAATGTCTGTGAGCAGCCTAGTAGATTTTTTTGCCATTTGAGCAATTGATTTATCAACCTACAGTGTCAGCTCTGTTTAGGAGGTTAATGAATGAAAATGGAAAAACAATGACACTGGAGGGAGTCGCACTGTTTGGGCCTGGTGCCTGACTGATTTTATTTTTGTCTCTGAAAGAAGCCACACACATTTTTTTCACAGATTATGAAAAAAAGGAGATGAATAGCAGAGAGACTGCTTCCTCAATTTATGGTTTTTATGTTTATAAGTTGATCCATTTCTTACCTAATCTCTAAACCCTCAGTTGAACTATTTCATTTGTTAAGCCTGTTGCCACAGATACACAGTCATGGAGTAAGCACAAGAAGTTCCTGAAAATTTCACATTT
>NW_018128123.1:70191-70794 GCF_001952655.1 Monopterus albus
TCCTGCTGACTTGTAAACAAATGCTCAACAACTTCTTGCCTTAGCAAAATAAAGCACTGCACAAAATCTACAAGAGATGATAATGATTATCTATGATGTCGCTAAGCAGCCAGAATGCTTACAGTTGTTAAACGTGATTCAAATGGATTGCACAGTAGAAATAAAAAGTTTTGATAACTGCACCACAGCTTTTTCAGAGAAGCCACTGCAACAATCTTCATAGCTCCTGGTGAGACTTAGTGTTGGCACTCAACTCAAAGTAGTAGTAGTAACTGAATTTTGTCAGCAAGGATAACAGTAAACCTAAGAATAAAGTAAAAGTTGTATTTAATATTATTTTAACTAGTTGTCCTTATCAGGTACACTGACATGTGTTTTAACATCTCTGCATTCATCATTGTTGTCTCCCTTTAGGATGAATTTGCGCTTACCAAAAGATGTGGGTTTGATAGCAGTAGCTGCTCAACAAAGCCAAGGAAGAGGTTAGTGCTTCAGCACATTGCAAACCAGCATTCACAGCACTGACACATGCCTTCAAACAAAAGCTGAGTTCACTTTTTATTTTTATTCAACTCATTTGTCAGTTTTTCTTTTTTTTTTTTT
>NW_018128123.1:70849-73648 GCF_001952655.1 Monopterus albus
GGAATGCCTGGCTCAGCCCTCTGGGTTGTGCCATGTTCACTCTGATGGTCCACGTTGACCTTAGCTCCAGGCTTGGACAGAGGATTCCCTTCCTCCAACATCTGGCTGCTCTGGCAGTGGTGGAGGCTGTTCGCACCCTTCCTGGATACCAGGTATGAGCCTACTCACTTCTTGTACCAGCTTTCGCAACATTAAGATATCATACTGTATTAGCCTACACATCATTCATGATTTGGCCCATATACTGCATGAATACACCCTATATATAAAATAGTTTTCTGTACTATGGAAAATATTATGGTATCAGTAGCATATTGAACCAAATAGTGACAATACATTGAAGGTCTGTGCATGGGGTTTACCTGAAAATGTTATGTTTTTTTTTTAAATATATTTCAACCCTCGGCAGGACATAGACCTGAGAGTAAAGTGGCCCAATGACATCTACTACAGTAACCTTGTGAAGCTTGGGGGAGTACTGGTGACTTCCACTGTAATACGGTCAACATTTCATCTGCTCATAGGTAACAACCTCCCTTTATTTTCAACTGATGTAACTGGAGGTTTCAACCTGAGAGTTGTCTTTTTCATTAATATGCTAACAAGAACCTTCAAGAACTAACACACGACATACCAGTTCTAGGCTGATTCTGGTCTTTGCTTGTGTGTTTTTTTTTGTTCTGTTTGTTCTGTTTGTTTTGCTTTGTAAACTGGAAAACACATGGTGGCTCTTATGGAAATTAGTTGTCTTACTGAACCAATTAGAAAGTTGGGAAAAGGTCAACAGTATAATTGATAAATTGTTGCAGATTTTTTTGCATTATCAAGAAAAATGTGTTTCTGTTGACATGCAAGGACTAAAAATGCCATTTAATATCATCTGTGGAAAAGCAAATAAAATCTGTTTAGTGGGGAGGCCAAACTTTCTACCCATAGTGTAATCATGATGGGAGTAGGAGGGTGTCAGACTGAAATTTAAAACATATTTTAAAAATATAAGAACACTTATAAATACTGTACTGTTTTACACAGCCAGAGGTTTCTGATTGTCATGCTATTTGCTCCATGCTCTGACTACTATAGGTTTTATTATCCATTAAAAAGATAATTTGTTTCATTTCATTTACATATTGGGAAAAATTTTGGCAGGAATAATTTTGATTTGATGCACCTGCGACTGTAATAAGAGGCAGTCTGAGCAGTTGTTATTGCTAACACTCTCCATCCACCCATCAGTCCATTTTTTCACTCTTCTGGGATCGGGTCATGTTGGCAGCAGGTTCAGCAAGGTAATCCAGACATCCCTCTCACCAGCAGCATTTTCCAGCTCCTCTGTCCAGATGGGAGGCTCTATTTGATCCAACTCACCAACAGGTGGTGATCAATTGACAACCCTTCTCCTCTCTTTACCTGAGTGTTGTCAGCAAAAACGGGTCCCAGAGAGAACCAAAAAACAGCCCAGGAGACACATGCCTGATGATTTGGTACCAGAAATGACCTTAGAGGAAGAGCTACAGGAGACTATTAAACAAATTGTCTATTTGCAGTTGGAAGTCCCACAGGAACAATAAGAATGTTTATAAGAAATATAGGAATGGCCACTAAATGATGGAGGATATAAGGAGATGACAGACAAGCCAAAAGAGGATGAGAATGAGCTGCATGACCCAGAAGGAATGGCACTCGAGACAGCAGATGTCTCAGTGCAGGAAGAGGAGGATATGGAGGAGGTTATAGGGGAGTAAAGGGAAAGCCTGTACTCCCCTATCACACCCGGCCCAATGGAATCAGTAGACTCCTGCCAGGAAGAGGATGCAGAGTATTTGGTGGTCCTAAATAAATTTATTATTATAATTATTATTAGTCAGATTTGGTAAGATATTTGAAAGGATTCTGATTCAATAAATGAATCCAAAATTGGGTTGAGATTCGATAAAATGCTACCATTCCTAGTTACAAGTAAATGTCCTGCATTCAGAATGTTACTTAAGTTAAAGTACAAAGGCATTAGCATCAAAACCTACCTAATGTTCTAAAAGTAAAAGTACTCATTATGCAGAAGGGCACATTTCACATTCCCATATATGATCATATTACATTATAATTACTGATGCAGTGTTTTGTTCATCACAATAATGTTGCAGCTTGTAAAAGATAGAGCTATTTTTAACTAGTATATACTAGTATGCTTATATAAAGTACTGCTGGGTATCTTTTGCCTTTTCTACTGAAGATCAATACAGTCTTATGATTATACTGTTATTTTTGTAACACATAAATGCCACACGTGACGCTTGTCCGTTATCACTTCGGGCTAACCCCATTCTACACAGGAACGCCAAACCGTGATGTCTCCCGGTGCCAACTTTGCAGCTGGCCAGAGCAGTAGTCAAAACATGAAGAAGAATCAATGTGTGATTGTCTGTTGATTATGTGGTGTGTAGCTAAAAACATTCTAACACGACCTCTAGTGACATGTCATGACATTAAACATAAGAAAATATTATGGCTATGGCTACAGTTATATACGTCATAATAATAATATTAAACATCCTGTCTTCTAACAGTCATCAACTTTCTATCTAGTTATCCTTGACCATAAGCAACCTGCAGCAACTCATGAGAATGACTAAGCATTTAACAGCCTGAGCTAGACATCCTGTCTACTCTAAGCATTTCTAATACATCAAGTATCTAACCAATATCTATCTGACTAAAAATACCTAACACCTTGTACTTCTACATGTGTAATGACAATAAAGTTTAATCTAATCTAATCTTTGAGCCAGAAGATCTCAC
>NW_018128123.1:83067-84983 GCF_001952655.1 Monopterus albus
ACGCTGGAGGTCCTGGTTTGATGGGGCCAACAGGACAACGTCGTCTGCAAAAAGCAGAGACGAGATCCTGTGTTCCCCAAACCGGACTCCCTCCAGCCCCTGGCTGCGCCTAGAAATTCTGTCCATAAAAATAATGAACAGAACCGGTGACAAAGGGTAACATTCAGAGAACACAAAATATCACGTGCAAGAAGATTAACGGGACAAGATGGAGAAAGTAGAAATGAATGATGGAATGAAAGATTATTCCATTTACAAGGAACATCTTCAGAGAACGGCCACTCTTTCAAACCCGAGAAGCCGATAACAGATGTAGTACGCTTTAAACGTGGGAGTTGCGATTTTAAAGTAGAGTACCTTGCTCCTGAGTCAGTAAAGCACAAATGGTCTCGACCATTGATAGTCACTTTGACTAGTGGTTCAAGAAACATTGTCTGTGTACTCAGAGAATCACCTGTTACAGTCTTTTGGCAGCCCTATTGCTGAGGCATCTGATTAGATCCAGGTGCCTGATATTGAGCTTGAGGTGTATATGGTAGTACATTAGTAACCTGAGCAGGATATGATCCTGCTGGTCCTGGCACCTGCTGATAAAGAACTGGGCAGCTTTGCGCCCAGTGTCCTCTCTTGTGACAAATTAGACATTTGTCACCTCTCACAAAAGTTCTCCTGTTTGCCCTGGACCCTCGACCACGTACTCGTGATCTGCCACGATTCTGAAAGCCACTACTCACGGGTTGTGCACTGCAAGAGCAGGACTAAGGAACAGGTGCAGGTGTTTGCGCATTGTGTGAAACAGCAGAAGGCTGAGCATACATCTGCTGCGCAGCATCGAGCTGATTAACTTTATCTCTCATCTCTTTAAGTTGTACTGTAGCTAAGAACATTCTAACATGACCTCTAGTGACATGCCATGACATTAAACATAAGAAAATATTATGGCTATAGCTACAGTTCTACACGTCATATTAATAATATTAAACATCCCGTCTTCTAACAGTCATCAACTTTCTATCTAGTTATCCTTGACCATAAGCAACCTGCAGCAACTCATGAGAATGACTAAGCATTTAACAGCCTGAGCTAGACATCCTGTCTACTCTAAGCATTTCTAATACATCAAGTATCTAACCAATATCTATCTGACTAAAAATACCTAACAGACTTGGATGGACTCACTGACACTGTGACATCTTATATCAGCTTTTGTGAGGATGTGTGTGTGCCCAAAAAGACCTTCTACACATACAACAACAACAAGCCCTAGTTTACAACAAGACTCAAGCAGCTTCGTCGTGCCAAAGAGGAGGCTTACAGATGTGGGGACAGAACTCTGTATAGCCAGGCCAGGAACACACTGACAAGGGAGATCAGAGCAGCAAAGAGCTACTCTGAAAAACTGAAAGCTCAGGTTTCAGCCAACGATCCCTCGTCTGTGTGGGGGAGCCTGAAAACCTGCTGTGGAGGACCGTCAACTAGCAGATGACCTGAATGTGTTCTACTGAAGGTTTGAGAATCAACACTCCCTCCTCACTCTCCCCACCTCAGACCCAGCAACTGCTTCCCCCATGATCACCATCCTTCCCTCCAGCCCCCCACCACTGAAGATCTGTGAAAAGGATATGTGTGGCCTTTACAAAAAACAAAGGATCAGAAAGGCACCAGGCCCAGACAGTGTGACCCCCCTCTGCCTGAAACCCTGTGCTGATCAGCTAGCCCCCATCTTCACACTCATCTTCAACAGGTCACTGGAGCTGTGTGAAGTCCCCTCCTGCTTCAAACGCCCCACCATCATTCCAGTCCCCAAGAAAACCTCCATCAGTGGACTGAATGACTACAGACCTGTCACCCTGACATCTGTAGTTATGAAGTCCTTTGAAAGACTGGATTATCACTTCAGGCTAACCCCATTCTAC
>NW_018128123.1:86280-100015 GCF_001952655.1 Monopterus albus
CCCCCACCTGTCAGTGGATTACTAGCTTTCTGACAGACAGGGAGCAGCAGGTGAGGCTGGGGAACACCACATCCTGCACCCGGACAATAAGCACAGGTTCCCCCCAGGGACGTGTGCTCTCCACTCTGCTGTTTTCACTCTACACCAACGACTGCATCTCGAAGGACCCCTCTGTCAAGCTCCTAAAGTTTGCAGATGACACAACGGTCATTGGTCTCATCCGAGAAGGTGTGGTGTAGCTGCAACAACCTAGAGCTGAGCACGCTGAAAACAGTGGAGAAGATAATGGACTTTAAGAAGAGCCCTCCCCTCTGGACAGTGTTACAGGTCACTGTGCACCAAGACAACCAGGCACAGGGACAGTTTCTTCCTCCAGGCTGTCACTCTGATGAACACTTGACCCATGACAGTATGACTGGACAATAACCCTCAGTGCAACACCTGTAAATATACCTCGTACAGATTATACAGATCCATCCAGGCCTCTATTTTTAAGCACTCTATTTTTTTTCCTATTTATCTCATTTCAATGAGCATTCCTTTGTCTGTCTGGTTTACTGTTTACTTGCCCCTTGCATGAGGATATGTACATACACATTGAGAGCTGATGTACCAGAGTCAAATTCCTCATGTGTCTGACACACCTGGCCAATAAAACAGATTCTGATTCTGATAAAAACAGATAGTAGGAATCTAATTAAATAAACAATTAAGCAATAGCATTTCACTTCAAGTGAGGGCTCCTCTCCAGCACTGACAGCACTCCTTCTGTGGTATCAAATGTCATTTAAGCATTATTAAGAGTTTGGTCATGTCTGGGGAAAAAAAACTATAAAAAAAAACATGTCTGAATGACAAATGGCCACCACTTTCAGAAATGATACTGTTTTGTAGAAAAAAAAAAACTATGCATTGTTAGTGCCAGCAGGTTATTATGCAGTTATATGTAATAACGAGGTGACATTTAGCAACCAGTGTAGTTATGAGACATGGAAAGGATAAAGTGACATTACATAGTACCACAAAATGCTTGCTGGGGCGGTGGCTAGGTACACAAAACAGAAAATGGGGTTTAATTTCAGTGCGTGGCTTGTGTTTTTCAAGAGTCTTTGGTCCTAAACACAATCAAGTAGTTTTTTTTTTAAACCTAAGTAAGTACTTGTTGTGCCTAAAGTACAAACCCCAATTCCAATGAAAACATAAATAAAAACAGAATACAAGGACTTGCGAATCCTTTTTGATCCCCACATTTAAATGAATACACAAAGACAAGATATTTAATGTTCAAACTGATATTTTTTGCAAATATTCACTCATCATCCCTGAAAAAGATGCTGCTTGGATGGCAGCATATTTTGCTCCAAAACCTGTATGTACTTTTCAGCATTAATGGTGCCTTCACAGATGTGCAAGTTACCCCTGCCACGGGCACTAACACCCCCCCATACCATCACAGATGCTGGCTTTTGAACTTTGTGCTGATAATAATCTGGATGGTCCTTTTCCTCTTGGCCTGAAGGACACAACGTCCATGATTTCCAAAAACAATGAAACATGGACTTGTCAGACCACAGCACACTTTTCCACTTTGCATCAGTCCATCTCAGATGAACTCTGGCCCAGAGAAGCCGGCGGCGTTTCTGGGTGTTGTTGATGTATGATATTCGCTTTGCATGGTAGAGTTTTAACTTGCACTTGTAGATGTTGTGACGAACTCTGTTGACTGACAATGGTTTTCCAAAGTGTTCCTGAGCCCACGTGGTCATATCCTTTACAGAATGGTGTCTGTTTGTAATGCAGTGCTTCCTGAGTGATCGAAGGTCACGGGCATTCAGTGTTGGTTTACGACCTTGCTGCTTCCGTACAGAGATTTCTCTGGATTCTCTGAATCTTTTGATGATATTATGGACTGTAGATGATGAAATACCTGAATTCCTTGCAATTGTATGTTGAGAAACATTGTTCTTAAACTGTTGGACTATTTGTTGTTGAACTGTTGTTCACAAAGTGGTGAACCGCGCCCCATCCTTGTTTGTGAATGACTGAGCCTTTTGGGATGTTCGTTTTATACCCAATCATGATGTTCACCTGTTTCCAATAAACTTGTTCACCTGTGGAATGTTCCAAACAGGTGTTTTTGAGCATTCCTCAACTTTCCCAGTCTTTCGTTACCCCTGTCCCAGGTCTTTTGGAATGTGTTGCAGGCATCAAATTCAAAATGAGTGAATATTTGCAAAAACCAATAAAGTTTGAACATTAAATATCTTGTCTTTGTAGTGTATTCAATTAAATATGGGCCTAAAAGGATTTGCAACTCGATGTATGCTGTGCTTTTTCAACTTGTATATATTGTGTATTTATTTTGGTTTTATGTTTTGCACATTGGGGGGCCTTTGAGCTGGAGTCAAATTCCTTGTGTTCTCAAAATACTTGGCAATGAATTTTATGCTTGCGTATTCTGTTTTTATTTATGTTTTACACAATGGCCCAACTTCATTGGAATTGGGGTTTATAGTTTTTGTGGGTGGCATAATATAATGAAACCGTGATTGCCATTTCCAAAGATGATGGATTTATGCTAGCTAGCTGGCTGGCTAGCTGTTTCCAAAAGTCCATAAAGTTTGGTAGTAAAACATACATTGTCAGTAATTTTGATGGAGTTGTTGCAGTTCCACTGACAACCACTCCTAAGGGTCATATGAGAGTAAAGGAACAAACAAGCATATGGGTTGTATAGGTTGGACAACTTGTTTCTTCTCTCACTAGAATTACCATTTTGCAGTACCTTGACTTTTGACTGCCAAAACCTTATCAGTTCATCTTTGAATCCAAGTGTCTCTTTGTGCCAAATTTGAAGAAATTCTGTTGCAGATTTGGAGCTACTAATTATGATTATGAATATACCTTGTAATACCTTAAAATTGAGGTACCAAGCTTTTTCTCTGGGCTACATGGTAAACAAAACAATTATGAATTTCAAATCTCAATCTGAAGTAGGATTTTCTCTAGACAGAGGTTTTTACTCTTATAAAAGATGACATGAAAAGGCCAGTTCTATAATCAAAATAAATTTATTTACATATTTGCACAAGAAAAAAAGATTGGGGAGTAACACAGATGAAGTTGTACATAACGAAACAAATGCCCAGAGTGGACTGATTATTCATCAGATATTTCATTCAATGGATGGGTTAAATTAAGGCATAAATCACATGGGATTTTAGATCTAAATTCTATTTAGTGGTTAGCACTGCAGCCTCACAGCAAGAAGGTTCCAGATTCAAGGCCCGGCTGATCCGGGGCCTTTGTGTGCATGTTCTCCCTGTACTTGCTTGGGTTCTCTCCGGGTTCTCCAGCTTCCTCCCATAGTCCAAAGACATGCAGCTTAGGTTGGTGACTCTAAGTTGGCCTTAAGTGTGAGTGTGTGTGTGGTCGTTTGTCTACATGTCAGCCCTGTGACAGACTGGCGACCTGTGGTGGACCCCGCCTCTCGCCCAATGTCAGCTGGAATTGGCTCCAGCATATGTCAAAAGAACTGCATCTAATTTAACATCAATCATCACTGGATTGTTATGATGGTGATTTCTATAGCTTAAAACACAGTTTTGCTGAAATAATAATTTAGACTTTGTCTACAAAAACATTGACTACAAAACTTCAGCTGGCTTTAAAATTGGTGGTGGAAACTTCAGATAGGCATGTCTCGCCTGCTTACGAACAAAAGAAGCTCAAAAGTTAAAGTAACTTTAAAACTAGGGAAAACGATTCTTGTGGTGATAAGAGAGCATGATTTAGACAAAAATAAATTAAATCCAAAAACACAGAAAAACATGGACAAGAGACACAGAAACAAAATGGACTGTTCTAAAGACAAACGTCAGTTGAGAAAAAGGAAAGGAATCTCACATATTCATTCACTGATTTGGACACCGACTTTGTGGTTGAGGATTTAAAGGTGGCGTCATCTGATTGGTTCAGATTTGCTATGTGGAAAAAGGGTTTCCACCTTTCTGGGTAGTGACTATTAAGGTTTAGATTTTTTAAGAGGAATTATTTTCTTTCTTTATCCAAGTTAATTTTGTTTTCTCCTTTTCTTGACCTTTGTTCACCAAAATCAATTAATCTTTGAATTGACACTTGAGCCAATTTTGAAGAAATGGCCTTAATGCCTGGTTTACACTATGTGATATTTTGGTCTGATAAGATGGTCACTATGTGAGATTACACAATCATAGTCATAAATTCTTGTCATCATTTGGACTAGGGATATGACAGACTACAAGTTGGTACCCAATAGATCACAGCCTGCTGTTGTTGACAACTTGCCTGAAGGAGGTGCAGGGACTGAGACAATGTAAACTCAGAATAGCTTCTGAAGTGGTGTGTGTAATACTGACTGCTTCTGTTTGGAAAAGCATAAAAGAAAACAACTGCGCACCAGTCTGTGGTTCAAACAAAGAGAGCAATAAAGGTTGTCTTCAAGCAGAACTTGAGGTAGCAGTTAAAATAAGTGTTTTAAGCCAGCAGTAGAACCAAGAACTAGCTAGCCCTGGTAAGGTAGCTGCTGACACAGTTGACTTTGAAAGTCAATATGCTCACATTAGTTATGTCACTGTGATTTAATGAACATGAATCAGTCCAATATGCTAAAGGTGTTTGTGTAGATTGGAGCCAAGCAGCCAAAGATAGTAGGAGACATCATCTTGACAAAAAAAAACATAGTCAGGTTTCTCAAATCGATGATTTATTTAAAAATGTGCCACCAAGATGCACATGCCACAGAAGGACCAAATAGTTAACTTTGCGTAACTGAAGAAAACTCAACATAACACAACTCAAATTACAGGCACATGCACACAGCTACACTATTCCACAGCAACTGCTTAAATAGCACCATGGTCTGGATCAGTCACACTCAGAATACACCATTTCCCAGGTCCTGCAGGTAGATCCATACTTCAATCCTTACATGATGATTTCTCTGGAGTTATTTTAAACATAACATTCAGAGTCACCGACTTTACAGGTATACATATAATTCTCAGTCCCTATAATTTACATATTCTAATCAATTCATGAAGCCACTTAACATTAATATCTACCTCCTAACTTAGTTCACCCCCATGACATTACTGATGACATCAGAGTGTATAAAATGAGGAAGTTAAGGGATGCCTCCTCCTTTTGTCTTCTGCCCACATGGTCAGTATAAGCAAACATTTAACAAACATGAAAAGACAATGAGAAATGCACCTGACTTAATTTAGGGACAATTGGAGTGTTCTCACCCACTTTGTCACAGTGTTGTGAACAGAAGGTCGATCTGTGCTCCTATTGGTCAGCATTGCCCCAACATATCATAGACGTTGAAAACATGCTAGACTTTATGTAAGGATATTATGAGGCGTTTTTTACTCTGATACATTATACAAGATAAACAGATCAATTGTCAGGTCAGGCTTAAATTGTGTAGTCTGAGCCTGGAATAAGCTGTTTCTGAGATATTGTGTTCATGAGAATGGGGTGGCTGGATAGATGGATGGACAACCCAAAAACATATTGCCTCTGGCTACAGCCTATTATCGGGCTTTGTTGCAGTCTCCCACATGCATACTATACAAACTCTAGTCCACATGTTTGATGATTTTGTCTTTTCAAATCAGTTTGGTTTTTCATATCACTCCATTAAGCAGTAAGTGAGGAGGCAGTGTCGTCCCCTATTAGCCTCCATCACCAGTGCTCATCACCCAGTTTTTGATGACAGTCTCAGTGTTTCCACTTGGTAACGTATCTCCATGGCAGCCTGCCACACAAAAATCTTTGTTGCCATACCAAAAATGTCAATTCGACCAATCAATCATTTGACTTGCCCGTGACTTCTGTAAAACAACATGGAAAGTCACATTCACAGGTGCAGTTGAGACCAATTCAGCCTAAATGTGTTTTTAGATTTGTCACGCAGCAGACAGAACTTTATTCTATCAAATGTGTCTTCAACACACCCGTGAGTCACGCAGCACCTCTGGACACCCAGCCTATATTAATCCATATAATTGTGAAGTGTTTACCACCATAGACAGTTAAGGAACATGAATTGGGGATGGAAGATGGGGCCTGGGAGAGAGCAGGAGAAGAGATGAGGTAAAGAGAGAAAAATGTTCAGGCAAGTGGAGCAGGTGCACATTCTACAAACAGTAGAATGATTCAACTGGTACATACATTCAAGGAATTTGTTTTGGTGCAGCTGACACTAGAATGCACCAATTCAACAGTTTCTCTCCCAGAACAGATAAAAATTCCAATTTTAATGTCTCAACTTCAGCATATGGCATCTTATGGCAATAACCTGATAGCCTTGGCACTTCCTAATTGGAAACTTTATCACAGATTTGTTAAAAGTGTTTGTCTTCATGCTGTAGTTTTTGCAAGATAACCAGCAGTTAGACCATTGAGCCTCAGGTGTCAAACTTTAATTACACATGTGATCTCTGTTCATATTTGCAACTTGCAGAAGCACATGGTTTTATTAGTGTTGATTTCAGTGTCATAATAAAGGGAGAGAATAATTGTGCAATCAGCTGTTTAATGTGCAGTCAGTTTACACTTAGTTTGTTTTCATAATAATGAGAAGCAGGACCAACAGTTAGTCCACAATAGTGATAATAGTTTTTTGCAGTACTTTATCCTATATGCACCAGGTAAACGGAGTCTGTTTTTGTTGGCTCAGAATAACATCATTTCATGAACATGCTTTGCAGGCTGTGGGTTCAATGTGACAAACAGCAACCCAACGGTATGCATCAATGACCTGATCCAGCAGTACAACATACAACATAACTGCAGCCTGCAGCCGCTCAACTGTGCCCAACTCATCGCTCGGACTGTCAACTGTCTGGAAATTCTCATTAGCGACTTCCAGCACGGAGGCCCAGATGCCGTCCTACCCACTTACTACAAGAGATGGCTTCACAGGTGAGCACTAAAGACACCCTCCTGGGGTTGGGTTTTACTTCTAATTCATAATCAGAAACTTGATTCAAGGAATTTGTTTTGGTGCAGCAGAAAACACTAGAATGCACCAATTCAACAGTTTCTCTCCCAGAAAAGATAAAAATACCAATTTTAATGTCTCAGCTTCAGAATATGGCATCTTATGGCAAGTATAGCAATGCTCTCTTTCTACCAAATGTAAAATTTGTATAGTTCTTTACAGGGAAGTCACTGGGACGAGTTTTATATAAGGTAAAAGTAATGTAAACCAAGGTCATTTAAATTTTAAACATGGATCTGACAGGTCTTAATGATATCAGTGTATGTTATATCTATCCATCTCTCTCTCCCTCTATACATTTATATATACAAATCAAATCAATTTTATTTGTATAGCGCCAAATCACAAAAAAATTAATCTCAGGACACTTTACAAAATAAGGTCTAGACCTTACTGTTATCAGTATTATTACATAGGGAAAACCCAACAAATCCCCCTTGAGCAAGCACTTCGCGACAGTGGGGAGGAAAAACTTCCTTAACGGAAGAAACCTCCGACAGACCTCGGCTCTTGGTGGGCGGCGGCCTTCTGCCTCAACCGGTTGGGGTGAGTGGATAGAGGAGAGACAAAAGAAGAAAAGCAACAAGGCACAACAATCAATCAAATACTGGTCAGGTTGATGTGGTCGGTGACTGCTCATCAGAGATATAGAGCTCCAGAGCCAGGGCAACCTGCAGAAAGGTACAGGGAGAGAGAGAGGACACACTATGGGAAAGAGAAGAGACACAAAGTTAGTGATGTGTAGTGGTGGCATATAGAACCATGGAGAGAGAGGAGAGGGGAGGGGAGGGGAGAGAAACTCAGAGCATCATGGGGCCACCCAGCAGCCTAGGCTTATAGCAGCATAACTAAGGGAAGGCTCAGGGTCACCTGATCCAGCCCTAACTATAAGCTTTATCAAAAAGGAAAGTCTTAAGTCTAATCTTAAAGGTAGAGAGGGTGTCCACCTCCCGAACTGAGACTGGGAGTTGGTTCCATAGGAGAGGAGCTTGATAGCTAAAGGCTCTGCGTCCCATTCTACTTCTGTGGACTCTAGGAACCACAAATAAACCTACACTCTGAGAGCGAAGTGCTCTGTTAGGATGATAAGGCTAGTATACAATTCATGGCTTGAAATGCAAACATTTTACAAATATAATTAAACATTCTGTCAGAAGTGTCCCTTTGGCTGGGTAGCCCCCAGGTAGTAGTTGAAAGGGAAAGGCCGACTGTCATCGTTGTATTTATTGGTATGGGCTGCTTCTTCTTGACATAGTTCTTTATGAATCTGGCTATATTTGTGCATATATCTGACACCTACCTGATGGTACTGCATGATGAGTAAGAATATAAACATCAAAAGTGCAAAGAGCCTTTGCACAGTATCTTATGTACGTCTGGCCTGTGAAAAGATAAATGCAGTATAGTTGTTGGTTCTCATAAAATGTGATCATTTGCAGAATGCAGAAAGTTGAGGAGTCAAGACAGTGAAACAACAGTTAATACACAAGAAACACCCCCTCAGTCTGTGTAGTAGGGAGAACCCCATAATGACATCCTGACCCAGAGCTGTGACAGTTGCTCTCTTTCCTCTGACCTTAGCGGGACCCGAGTGCATCTCTGGAGTGAGGATGGACTGGAAGCTGAGGTGATGGGTTTGGACCACAATGGCTTCCTTCAGGTACACAACCAGGAGCAGGGGGTGGTCTCAGTGGAGCCTGATGGAAACTCCTTCGACATGCTGAGGAACCTGGTGGTCATCAAGCAGCATTAGGACCAAACAGCAAAGAAAAGATTCATCATCTCTGTCAACACATTGAACCAATAACGGAGTTATTTATTCTGACAGAAAACTTTGTATATTTATAGAAATGTATCAAGGTTTTGTAATTGATGAATGGAGGAGTAAATATTTTACTAGTTTAAAGTGGGACTGTCACATACCATCTTATAGTATGTTAACCTGACATATATTTGAACCAGCTGAGGTTTAAAGGAAACTGCGTAATATCTACATCAGTCATGGGGCATGAGTATGTATTTTACTAGTTTGAGTATGTCCTGCTGATTTGGGACAAATTTTAATGCTTTTTGAGAGCAATAAATGTTGCACCCCTCATCTCAACCAATAACCTGATTTCATTGTTGTATGGGAACAGATATTACTGGAGCTTTTGCTGTTGCTGATTTGAGCAAAATAAAGATTTCCCCATAATGTTAAGTTCTTTAAACTAATAAGCTTTTGTTTACTTAGGTCACAGCTGTTTTCCTGATTATCAACAAAAAAAATCTTAACTAGAAGCATCACTGTCAGTGGAGGATAGAGCAGAAATATTGTCAATCATAAAACATCTTATCTAAAGTGAAATGAAAGGCTAAAAAAATAAGTAAAAGAAAATGGTAACTTTTAGATGGAACGTTGTATTATGTAAAATTTTGACACTCACTAAAAAAACTTTTGCCAGTCTAAATGGGGGGGGGGGAAAAAAATTTTGAGGCAGGGTTTTGATTAACATGCTCAAACATCATCAAACTGCAACCTCAATAATACAGTGAAATTCATAACTGATGTATCACTGAAAACTCTGTGCTTTGTCATAGTGAATTTTAAAAAAGGGGTATTAACTAAAGTTCCAAGTCTGTGCTTTAATTGAAGTAGTTTTACATCAATAGTGAAAAAACTGTGTGGGAGAAACAACTTTTTTAAATAGAGACATCCCAAGCTGATCCTAAGGATGGTATAGGGGCAGATACAGGTATCTTTTAATGGCTCAGTTTCAACTATCCCCTGTGTATTGTTCTGTTAGTTTTGCCTATACTTTTTCTGGTAGGCTGTACTGATCATTTTGAATTGCTTTTTTTAAAAGCTTATATCAATTCAGTCAGATATGACTATTAAATTTGTAATGCATATATTGCTGAGGCTCCTTTATTTGTAACTATTCTGACACAAGTCACATGATCTCTAATAGCTATGTGTATCAAATCAGTTTTATTTGTATAGTGCCAAATCACAACAAAAGTCATCTCAGGACACTTTATAAAGTAAGGTCTAGACCTTACTGTTATCACTTTTATTACATAGGGAAAACCCAACAAATCCCCCCTGAGCAAGCACTTGGCGACAGTGGGGAGGAAAAACTCCCTTTAATGGAAGAAACCTCCGACAGACCCCGGCTCTTGGTGGGCAGCCTTCTGCCTCGACCGGTTGGGGTGAGTGGATAGAGGAGAGACAAAAGAAGAAAAGCAACAAGACACAACAATCAAACACTGATCAGGTCGATGTGGCTGGTGACTGCTTGTCAGAGACATAGAGCTCGGGAAAGAAACTCAGAGCATCATGGGGCCCCCCAGCAGCCTAGGCCTATAGCAGCATAACTAAGGGAAGGCTCCGGGTCACCTGATCCAGCCCTAACTATAAGCTTTATCAAAAAGGAAAGTCTTAAGTCTAATTTTAAAGGTAGAGAGGGTGTCCGCCTCCTGAACTGAGACTGGGAGTTGGTTCCATAGGAGAGGAGCTTGATAGCTAAAGGCTCTGCCTCCCATTCTACTTCTGTGGACTCTAGGAACCACAAGTAAACCTGCACTCTGAGAGCGAAGTGCTCTGTTAGGATGATAAGGCTCTACGAGGTCTTTAAGATATGATGGAGCCTTGTCATTAAGGGCTTTGTATGTTAGGAGAAGGATTTTAAATTCTATTCTGAATTTTACAGGGAGCCAGTGGAGAGAAGCTAATATGGGAGAGATATGCTCTCTCTTGCTAGTTGCTCTAATGTGGCATCATGGGGAAATGGACTTGCCCCTTGGCAGAGGTTGCACTCTCTGAGTGTTGTTTAGTATTAAAATATGATCATTTAAGTTGGGAAAATTTGGTAAGTTATTCTATTACCAAATTAGTTTTTAAGATATTAAACAGCATTGCTCACATCCTGTGGTACGCTACAAATATGTGAAAGGAACTAGTAGTGGTCACACACAAGCTGCTGTTAGAGGTGGCAGCATTATACCATATAGAAAAAGCATATTTGGCCAGTCTGCCTTTTCTTGTCATGCCTCACAATGCTGAACTATTTTACTGGCAGATATAAGAGAACTAGCAACATATGGCATCTTTGCAAGAAAGTTGAAAAGTACTGGAAAAACAAGTGTCAACATGATATTTGATCATTTTATTTTTTTAATGTGCTTGTTGAAATGTATTTATCATGTTTGGCTGCTCTGCTCTCTTATGCACATATGTTTGTGAACATACAGATGGTTTTATATTCTTACAATTGTTGGTCTAATTTGCAATATTTTTTATAACGTGTACATTATTTATTTGCTTAGACATTGCCTTTTAGAAATTTTGATTTACCGTTTTTAATTTTGTCTTTATTTTTTATTGTATAACATAATCCTGCCCAGGGACTTAGGGATGCAAATTAGACTAATGGCTAAAGACATTTAAATCTTTTGATGCTAATCAATTTGTATTTGTCCCTCACAAATAAACTAATAAAATAGAGAAAAGAGTAAATAACATAAAATGGATATACTGGAAGAAACTATCTTATAAATGTACTTCAGTACAGTGGGAGTTGGAGGGTTCTGTGCAGTATTTTAGCTGTTCCTAATACTGCACTCTTCTGCACAGAGAGCAAAGTGGTCTTATACAGCGCTTTTCTGTGCATTACAGCGCACTCAAAGCACTTTCACGCTGTTTGGCCATTCACCCATTCGCACTCACACATTCACACACCAGGAGCAACTTGGGGTTCAGTGTCTTGCTCAAGGACACTTTGACTGGACTAGCTGGGAATCGAACCGCTAATCCTTCAGATAGGACACGACCCACTCTACCTCCTCAGCTCTGATATCAGCATTTTATGACACCTGATCACAGACTCTGAACTTACTCCTCCACACATACATAGACCCTACTGGTGAACTGGTGAATGGACATTCTTATAATACTTTGAATAAATGATGTTAATTCATGTTATGAGGTCTGTTCAAGAGAAGATGGTATGGTAACAACAGCAATCCAGATCTCTATCTTTTTCAGAAGCCAATATAAGTTCAATCCATGACTGCATCTCCCCACTGAGCCGCTCTCAGGAAAGCTTTGTGTAGATCAACACTGCCACCATCTGATAAACATGTGTTGTGTTTGACCCAGGTACCCTGTCCAGTGACCTCTGAGACTATTAAATGCAAGAGTGAAATGATGTTGGGTCCTAGATGAATGTATGCTCTTGACTAACATGAAATCACCAGTAATATTGAATTGTACCAGAACTGACCAAAGCAACTAGTCTCCCTCAAGTTAAATTCAAGTAAATGGAGGAACATTGTGAAGAATAATGAAGATACCTCTATCAGAGAACAGTGTCCTAACCTAACATTCAAATTCAAATTTATTTGTATAACACCAAATCACAACAAAAGTAATCTCAGGACACTTTATAAAGTAAGGTCTAGAGCTTACTATTATCACTATTATTACTATAAAGGAAAAACCGAACAAATCCCCCTGAGCAGCACTTGGCAACAATGGGGAGGAAAAACTAACTTTAACGGAAGAAACCTCCGACAGACCCCGGCTCTTGGTGGGTGGCCTTCTGCCTCGACCGGTTGGGGTGAGTGGATAGAGGAGAGAAAGAAGAAAAGAAAAGCAAAGACACAACAAACAATCAAACACTGGTCAGGTTGATGTGGCCGGTGACTGCTCATCAGAAACGTAGAGCTCCAGGGCCAGGGCAACCTGCATAAAGGTACAGGGAGAGAGAGAGAGAGGAGACAGTTAGTGACATGTAGGGGTGGCATATAGATGCATAGAAAGAGGAAAGGAGAGGGGAGGGGAGAGCAGTGGAAGAGAATGCTCTGTTGGGATGATAAGGCTCTACGAGTTCTTTAAGATACGATGGAGCCTTGTCATTAAGGGCTTTGTATGTTAGGAGAAGGATTTTAAATTCTATTCTGGATTTTACAGGGAGCCAGTGGAGAGAAGCTAATATGGTAGAGATATGCTCTCTCTTGCTAGTTCCTGTCAGTAAATATTTATTACTGGAGTTTCACTAAATTAGCCTACATTTAAATATATTTTGACCCTGTGTTTGACATCCTTAACCTCACTTGTCAGGTTCTGATTCAGCATTTAAAACTTTTTGAATGTAGACAAATGTTTCATGTTTGCATTCTTTAGTAATCTCTGCACACTGAATATCTTAGCAATTAATTAAATAAGTACCATACTTAAAATAGGCAAGTTTATGCATGTATTAGATAATTAGAGAATTGTTTGTACATTCATTATGTGTTTAATAATGTTGATGTATGCCATAAATTATTTGTCAAGATTATGGTGAGAAGGACTTAACTATAATTGCAATCTGCTGTATTCTTTAATTCATGAACGTTGAGGAAATTTTCTCTTGGGACATGCTCAAGATGGGATGTTGTTGGGCTGTCTTGGTTGACACGCCTCTGCAACGTCGCATGGCGGTCGGGGACAGTGCCTCTGGACTGGCAGACCGGGGTGGTGGTCCCTCTCTTTAAGAAGGGGGACCGGAGGGTGTGTTCCAACTATAGGGGGATCACACTCCTCAGCCTCCCCGGGAAAGTCTATGCCAGGGTACTGGAGAGGAGAATTCGACCGATAGTCGAACCTCGGATTCAGGAGGAACAATGCGGTTTTCGTCCTGGCCGTGGAACACTGGACCA
>NW_018128123.1:100641-103777 GCF_001952655.1 Monopterus albus
GGCCGGGCACACCCTTAGAGATAGGGTGAGGAGCTCGGTCACCCGGGAGGAGCTCAGAGTAGAACCGCTGCTCCTCCACATCGAGAGGAGCCAGCTGAGGTGGCTTGCGCATCTCTTTCGGATGCCTCCTGGGTGCCTTCCTAGGAAGGTGTTCTACATATGTTTTTCACTGAATTGTAGACACATCTGTGCTCTTCATGATAGTAGAACTGTGGAAGCAAATGGATTCACAGAAGATGCACAGTGAGCTGCAGAGTGACACGAGTGCCGACCAAATGCCACATTGACTCCTATGTAAACAGTGTTAGGCAGGTGGTTGTAATGTTATGGCTGATTGGTGTATAATCTCCAGAGAATGATTACCAGTGACTCCTTGATCTTTCCATTAGCAACATCATCTGGCTGAAACACCCATTTGTACACAAGTACAAGTCCAGGCTGTCACAAAGTTTCCTGCACTCATGTTTCCCAGAGGATGAACCACTTTCATTTTAGCCTCTCCATTTGTAAGACTTTGAATACAGGGCATCATCAGTATGCTACATTAGAATTTTTTATCCATGCTAGCGGCATGGCTCTAAGGATTGTAATGTCTGTTGGTAGGTCTACCGCTGTGGTGCCATATAATTCATTATAGATATTCATAGTGCCCAAAAATAACTTTGCTGAATGCCTGACTGAGGCACTGTTAAAGCCTTATATGCTGTCTTTGTTTTTTAAACCAACATAATACATCTCTGTGGGAGAGCTTATACACTGCATTGTGTAAGGTTACACTTTAACACCATTTCCTCTTTTCCACAAATCCATTAATGTAACTTCATGTTTCTCTGTTAGTTGACTGTTGACAGTTCCTGTCTGACCACAAATGTTTGCTGCATCATCTTCATGTGTATTGTTTGCCATCTGTTGGTAATTATATGCAATGTTATCAGTAAAGTTTTCTGGCTATACTGTCCTGATGATTGCAACCCTCCCTCACCTATCACAAGAGGAAAAACATAGGTGTTACTCAAGTTATTAACAATGGCTGTTTTATTTACTGTAAGTCCCTATAAGTCATGAAAGTAAGTCAGCATGCACAGTACCAGAATCCTGGAATTAAAGTAGCTAAATGGAATTTATCATCATTAATGTAATTATTTACACCTGTGCCACTAAACCTCTGCTACCATCAGGTTGTGTTGGCATAAATAAGAAGTCATAATCACAACCTATATTCAGGGTGAAATAAAGGTTGTAACATTTGTTGAAAAATCTAAAACATAGGCCTAACATTAAAACCTTCACTAAAAACATTATTTAATTATTTTAGTGAGTTCTGTGCTGCAACCAAAACACACTTTATTACATGTATTAGTGCTTATTGTAGTGCTGAAGATAGGGGAGAGTGGGATAAGATGAGCCTATTTTTATATACATTGTCTTATGGGTAAAGAAAAATGAGACAGAAGTAGAACAAAAACCTTTATTTCAGGATGTCTCCTAATTAAATGAAGTTCTAAGAAAACATCTATGACAAAGCAGCCTGAAAATATGACTTCTGAAAAGAAGTATTCCTGTAGCTGAGCTTGCCCCAGTTTATGGGTAAGTTGAGACATCTTATGTTTAGGTTTAAACCTGGGCATACATTTATTAACAAACAGTTTTACAGTTTTGAACTTGTCAGAACAAACCAACAGTTAGAAGACCACTGAACAATCAAAAGCAACTATTCAACATTCCATTCATCAAGGTAGCATGGAAATATGAATTGTTGCTCCCTCCTTGCCGTTCATCCAGCCTTTTGAGGTTGAGGTAGCTTCTTCAGCACATCATTCAATGGGAAAGATGCCTCGTCATTTTCCTTGAATGCAAAAGCGGGCTTCTCACTGCCATCGATCCCCCGGATTCTTCTGAGAAACCTTGCACTCACTTTCGTTGCCCTCAAGGCCTTCAACCAAGCCAATGTGTCAGGTTTGCCTCCCTCACCTTTCCTACTGTCTCTTGCCCAATTACTTTATCACGTTCACCTGTTCCTCACTCCCTTATCACCAGCTGCACTTGATTAGGTTCTCACTATATTACCCGGTTTCACTCCTCAGTCACTTGCCAGTTCATTCTAGTCTCTAGGCCAAATTTACTCCGTACTTTTTTCGCTGTTTTGTATGTATTTGTCCCCTAGCCAGCTACTGTTTTTGTGTTTCCCCGAAGGACTGTTCCTCCAGACCGTGGCTCCACTCTCTCCTCACAGGCAGGTCAATGCACAGTCGCCTATCTGTTCCACTATTGCCTTCATCTCTTTGTCTCTACCTTCAGTAGCCACCATCAACACCGACCAGCCCAGGAGTGACCCAGCCTACGCAGCTCGGCCCAGCTCTCCATCTCCTCGCCTCCTGCGGTTGGTCGAACACCCGGTTACTACTCATCGACAGGACTACGCAATATTTCCCTCTGTGTATTGTTACTCCCTTCATCACTGTATATAATAAATCACTGCTTGCACCGAAGTCGGCCACCTGGGTCCGCCTCTTTCTCGTTTGCACACTGACTGGTGCGAACGGATGTAGTGGTAGCTCCTGGATTTGGATGCAAAGTTTACTATGACAAAGTCATCAACTAACAGATCTGACATGTCTGGTTCACTTCTCTCATCATTAGAGCTCTCATACGCAGAAGTGTCATCAAGTGGGATGGAAATATTGCTCTCCTCTGAGCTGCTATACAATGTGATTTTCTTCTTGTTTTGTTTGTCATTCTTTGATGATACTTTCCTTTCCCCCCTTCTGTTTTGTTTTACTTTTTAGCCCTTTCAATTGCCTGCTTTTCAGGTGTATCAGTCAGGACTCTTGTCTTCACACACTTTTGGTTTCTTTGTGTCCTGAGCTTCTGAGTTTTAGGTAAGAGTAGAATTTCGGTAGGACACATATTGAGTGTGGATGTGATGAGAATCTATGTCACTTGGTGAAGCACATGCACGCATATGGCATGATGTAGGCAGCTCATCAGAGATGGAGGTTGAAGCCATTGGTGTATCATCTGCAGTAGCAGACTGCAACTCAGAGTTTGGCCTATGTGACACCATGGAGGGCTCAAACTCTGCATCAGAGAAAATAGCCCTGTTGTAAGGGAAAATGCCTGTGGACCTGAATCCAGT
>NW_018128123.1:112692-138618 GCF_001952655.1 Monopterus albus
ACTACCTCAGTGACTTCAGCTTGGGTGATGGACGAGTCCACCTCTGAGCCCTCAGCCTCTGCTTCCTCATCAGAAGACATGGCACCGGGATTGAGGAGATCCTCGAAGTATTCCTTCCACCGTCCAACAATGTGCCCAGTTGAGGTCAACAGCTGCCCACCTCCACTGTAAACAGTTTTGGCAGGGCACTGCTTCCCCCTCCTGAGGCGCCGGACGGTTTGCCAGAATCTCTTTGAGGCCAACCGATAGTCCTTCTCCATGGCCTCACCGAACCGCACCATTTTGTAAAAAGAAAAAAGACCTAGCTTACCAATTCAGGCTAATCTTTAGCTAAGTGATTCACATGATTTTATACATTAGCAAATCACCAACATTGACAATACATATTTTTAGATCAGGATAAATTTGCTTTTTCATACCTGCAGTATTATACCTGCCATGTTGAAAATGTCCTTTTACAAGGAAAAAGCTGTTTTTGTGTAAAACAATACTTGCCACTTCTACCATATGCTTCTCTCCATTACAGTGGAATAAAAAATATGGGTGCTTCCTGAATTTATGGTCACATGACAAAACATGTGCACAGTTGCCTATATACAAGGGGTGGGTCAACTTGCCCACTGGGTCATTAACCCAACCTCTCTATATCATTATTGTACGAAGACTGACAAAGTAACTTTACTGTGTGTCTTTCTCTGATTTTGCTTTGTTTGAATCCAGGCAACACACAGCAAATCTGTACAGCTGACAATGTGCAATTAGAATATACAGTAGATTAGTATAAATGTTGCTACATCTTTGAAAAAAGAATGTTTGCAGAATATATATTATCTCAGAAACTAAGATTTTAGAATTTCACTGATCATGTGTGAAGCATTTCATGAGCTGACTCCTGGTTATATTTCTGCAATGCTGCCTCTATTAGCCAGAGCAGAGCTTCATATCCTCGGGCAGGGCCCTTCCAGTTGTTCTTGAGACCCAACCCAAAACTAAAGGTGGTTGGATTTTTGCAGACAACGCCCTTTGGGGGGCAGCTGTGGCTCAGGGAGTAGAGCGAGTTGTTCCCTAACTGGAAGATTAACGGTTTGATTCCCAGCTTGTCCAGTCCACATGTTGAAGTGCCCTTGAGCAAGACACTGAACCCTCAGATGCTCCCGATGATGATACCGATGTGTGAGTGTGAATGGCCTAATTGTGTGAAAGCGCTTTGAGTGTGCTGCAATGCGTAGAAAAAAACTGTCCAAGTATAAGACTGTTTACCATAGCTCTGGATCTCCCTACCTGAGGATCAGAGGCTGCAGAACAGTATCATTGCTACCTGTTTGGTTTCCCTCTTCAAATATGTTTTACTTGTTTATGCCGCAATTTACAAAACAATTGCATTTTACATTCTTTTGCTGTTTGGGATTTTATCATGTTACTCTTTGTATTTTGGCAACCTGATCTAATTTACTCTTAGTGTGCTGAATTGTTTTAACTTGATTCGTATAAAAAATAAATCAAACTGTAACTTTAAAAATGCTTTATAAATAAAACATATGATAGTAATTAGTCGATGTTACACAGTGTTAGTAATGTTTATTTTATCTGGCACACTTTGCAATCATGCCATATTTTAGGATTTACAACACTGGCAGACAACAGTGTGTAGATGCTGTATTACATTTCATTTCTATGGCATATGCAGCCAAGGCATATGTCAATATATAGGCGAATATAGGCTATCATCTGATTATAACCATCTAGTCTTTTCTCAGCCTAAGGTGATGACTGCTTTCTCCTTAACTGAATAGTCAACAAGCATACTGCTCAGAGATAAAGTGTATCAAACCTATGACAGTAAACATGTGCCCTTTACTTTTTATTTTTTCTTCTTAAGAAAACCTGTAGGCTAGTAGGTTACTCAGAAGATTGGACTGGTTATAGCATTCTTTATAAGCCTATTTAAACAAATAGACTACATCTTAAAATATCACAAGGCCAATACTGTATCTCCACAAATGAATACTACAGACACACGCATATATTACTATTATTTTGTATAATTTAGGCCTAAACTTACCACACATATCCTGAACATTAAATTTGAGGACGTTACAGTAATCTCGAAACACTAAAATTTAACCTCACGTTTCATTGGTGTAACCCGCCTGTCCATCAAAAGCAGCATCCACTCACACAGAGCGTTACATGGCGGGGTGGATATCTTCAATGTGTACAGTAAGCTATGCTGCAAGACTGTTGATAATTATACGGCTAAAGCTTTAAAAGAAGATTTAAACAATTAGTTACGCGTTTACTACTCTGCTGCTCACAGGTATGTAATGACAGGTAACTACAGCTATACATTTCTGTAACAATTTTTATCAGTTATCACGCGCAAACACCCAGGAAGCTTATAACAAGTAGTCACTCAACTGAGATAGATTGTAACCAGCGTTTAATAAGTCGTTATCGGGGGTTTCTGATGTTACACGTACCTTTTCGCCGACCTTTGCCAGTCGGACAGTGCTAAGAGATAAAGTTAAGTCAGGGATGGTGTTAGCAAGTACAGGCCAGTCTGGGTATGAGCACTTTGCAAACCGGGGGAGGGGAGGGATATAGCTGAGATGAGAATTTTCTCCCACCTTGAGGAAAACGAAAGTGATTTCAGTTATGTTATATGACTGAACAAGTCTGTGTTTCTGCCAGAATTAACGCACTATTGTATTATTTTTTGGGGTTGAAATCGTTCAGTATGTCGCCTTCGCCAACAGTAACATTCATCATCTAGTAAGTGCTGGGTTTCTGTACCACTGTCAAATTACACAATAACTAAACCGATTTCCGGTTTAAATTATGAAAATAAAAGTCGGCTCTAATGATTCTGGGCGCAGATACTTACGTATTTAATGGAACTACTTTCGCCAGTGTTAAAAATATTAAATATATTTCCTATTTATATAGCCTATGTTTTACTGGCAGAACAATAATGTACAGTGTGCGCAAAAACATTGTGCCTAAAGTTGGACTAACAACAGGGCAAAATTACACTGTCAATGGGCCCCAAGAGCCCAAGACTTACTGCTGTCTCATTTCGCTCGTGGTAATTGCAAATTTACCACAAATGTTATGAATTTGGTCTAAACTATCAACCAAGGCAGGCCAGGTAGCAGTGCTATTTTTTCAGCTTTGTAGTGCTGGTCACTAGTGACTGATCAAATAATGAAACTATTATATAAATAATCCTCTGTGTAGTTTGACTATAGAATATACATTCACTAGCAAGTTTATTAGGCACACCGGTACAATTGTATGAAATTCAATGTAACACTATTATTATTATTGAGGTCATAGTTAAAGGTGATGTAGCAATGGACCACATTATATTCATATTCAGAGGTGTTCCTTATATTCTGACCCTCTCGTGTATGTAGCCGGGGAGGAAAAAATTTAGAGACACCTCTAAATATAATGTAGTCCACTACAACTCCACCTTTAATTATGCCCTCAATAATAAACATGTAATTGAATTTAAATATCTTATTTGGTTTTAGGTTGTTTTTCTTGTGTATTCCATTTTACTGTTAAACACTGTACATATTATTATTTTTATACTGTAGTATCGTGTGTTTCTGCTCTTAATGCCCTTTGTTGTTCTGTACTGATACATTTGCTATGCCTTAGTAATTACAGCACCAAGCATACTTAAAAATAGTAATTTGTATGGAAAATAATACAAATGCTGCATTCAGATACATTTAACTTATTGGCTGGGGGGGGGTTTTTTTTTTTATTGAGACACAAACTGTATTCCAAAAAATCTTTAATAACAATCCTATCAGCATTAAACAACACTGGTTGGTAATAAAAGGCCATTGTTTCCCTGGGTTACCATATTGTCTCAACCATGGATGGGTTATGAAACACTGGGCCCCCTGGGCACAGACATGTAAGAGAGGCTTCCCACCCTCCTACAATGAAGCTCCACAGACTGAAAGAGTTTTGTGCCTCTTTTAGTTGCCCCCGCAAAATTTGCTGATTTGCATCTTTGTGGCTGTTTTGTGTCTCATTTAGTTATGACCAGTTAGCTTTGCAACTCTTTTTTTAAAATTTTTTTTTTTACAGTTTTTAATTTCTCTTTAGTTATTTAGTTTTTCCTGGTGTTCCTGTTCAGTTGTATAGTGGCTGCTGTAACAATAACATTTCCTTATGGGGAATAATAAAGTACTCTATCTATCTGTCTATCTTTTTAGTTGATTTGCAGGTCTTTGTGATTATTTTTGTTTATATTTTTGCCTACTTATTTTTATGTAAGAGGTTGCTTTGGGCTGGTGTTGCATCTTTTTGTAGCAGTTTTGTGTCTACTGTTACTCATTTTGCATCTGTCTGTTGACTGACTCTACCACAATAACCATTACCTAAGTTACTTAACACCGTCTCGGCAGAATCCATTTGAGGCAGGCGGTTTTTAGGAATGGCCTACTGGCATTAGTTTTAGAGCTTCGTTGCTTTAGGTGCAAAATGTTTTATTTTGGAGACAAGTCCCTGTGCTTCCGGTTTCCATATGGCGTATTTGAGTGGACTTGACGTAGCTGCGTGTAGTACGGCTAGTGCTGAACTGTTACGATGTGTCAATAAGTTAAAAAGGTAGACGGCACCAATTATGAGGGAACCCCCCGGCACATGAGCAGGATTTTAGAGGTATGTTCAGACATGTGGGAGACGTTCATGACAGAGAACCTGTGGTTTTATTGATTTTCCGTTCAAGTCCGTTCTGCTTTCTCAACCTCTCAGTCAGTCACTCTGAAAAACTGTTATTATCGCTGCTTTGGACGTGATGTCCGCCTGCTGGCTTCCCTTTGAATTTGTTTGTTTCCCATCGACATTTCATTGATAACCAGTGTAATAAACCATACCTTCTTGTCGCGGTCACTATGTTGCTTACATATTTCTTCACTCCTGCTTGAAGTCGCCGTGTAAAATAAATGTCAAAGCAACTACATATGCAACCACACAATTAAGTATTTCGATCACATTTTAGTCGGTGGCTTTTGTTAGCAGGTGCTCACGATGCTTGGACTCTTTGGAAACGATTGCATGTTAAAACCGTGACACGTCCAGTTAGCAGGCTGTAGAGCTAGCAAGCTAACTAGCTACTTTTATTCCTAGTAACACTGCTAGGAAATGGAGCTACTGCTCAGCAAAACGTTGCCCACAGATGCATGTGCCTGGATAGAAAACCCCCAGTTTAATTTATCATTGTGGATGTTGTTTTCCTCGGAGAGGGAGACATTTCGACAACATTGTCACGGAGAGTTTGACAGGAGTGATATATCCCCACTACTGTACTGTACTTGGGTTTCTCCTCTAAACCAAAGCAAGATGGACTCTCATTCGGCTTGACAGAGCTCAGATCGACATTTTACACGGAGATCAAAATGTGTGCTTAAAGGTAGGAGCGCGATAGATGGGCAAACGGATCGTTTATAATGTTTGACAAATGTTGTGCTATTATGTGGGTGTGTGCTATTATGGATACAGTAGCTCAAGACTTGACTCCCAGCACAGACAGTCTGATCGGGCATCAGCAGTTTTACCTGAGAACACAACTAACCCTCTGCGTAGCAGATGGAACTGGAAGTGTCCCTACTCGGTGTAGACTGTATGATGTAGAAAATGCATCCAGTGGTCGCAGGGGTCTGGCCTATGTGTTTTGGTTTGTCCACAAGAGCGGATCGACGGCAAGATTGACATGATCACCAATCAGATCATACAAAATGTCCCACTGTAAACTGAAGCTGAGGGCTTGTTCTGTGCAGTTTCACGTACTAATGCCTTATTAAAGTTGTTCTGCACCCGAGATCATGTTGCAGGAATATTGTTGCAGAGATGACAGTATAACGCATGACTGAGAGCAGTGTCTTGTATTTTATAGGTCATCGTCATTGCATGACAAAGACTGGCAGATTTCATCTTCATCACTCATTCAGCATTTCCATAGTTTTTCCTTCAGTAAGTATCCCGTTTTCCACACTCATAAATACAAACATGGATGAATAATATGGTCATTAAATTGTTCATGCAGTGATTGGTAAATTCCATTTGTGTCATGTTTAGTAGACATTCAGAGCACATGCAAACATGTTGAGAAGCATACAGCAGTGAAGTGATGTTCTTCTCATTAATTGTCAGTAATTCAGCTGATTTATATGCCTGGAGACCATCAAAATATACTGCATCTTATAATAGAAGGACATAGCTGTGATAGGTGCACATTTGTAATACAACCTTCTGTTGCTCTTGTTAGACAGACCTAAACTTGAATCCAGTACATCAAGTTGAGAAAGAGCCAGGTGCAATTTTTCTTTTCTTGACTTTACAATTTGATAATGTTATGCTGAATGACTTATAATCAGTATAACTGTATAATAAGGTTTACTCCAGCACAAGACGCTTAAGAGTGCAAGGGTCAAAGATACACTGCAGTGAATCTGGCTATTGTATTGTAGCATCCCCATAATATTCATTCAGTTTTCAATTTTCCTTATTCCTTATCTACTGGTTTCCTCTGGAATGTAGTAACACGATAGAACGGAGGAATATTTTACTTATAAATCACTTTACATACAGCAACTATTGAACTGTTTGCCAGCAGCAGGTCTTGAGGTCTCCAGCTAACTGACCCCTGTCTGCTGTGACTTTGTTCCTGTTATCTTTTTTCACTGAACACTTACAAATGAGTGCTGTAAAGAGCACAGAGTCCATTAATGATCTTGTGCAGCCTTTGTAGTGATCTGTAACTGAAAAGAGCTGCTTGTCCACCAGTCAACAGAAAGATTCAATTAGTTAGTTGTACAATGATCTCTCTCCTCTTATTGGTGCTCTAGCATTTTTTCACAACTGGGATCTGCATGTAATAGAAGTTGTGTAATCTTTAAAATCAAGTGATTCAAACGGAAGGAACTAATGATTTTTTGAATAAAAAATAAAGGAAAAGAATTGTGGGCTGCATCAGTTGTTGCTTTCTACTATTGCACTACATTCAGCCTGTACCATATTTTTTGGAGAACCGGAATTGTCATTGTGAAATGTGTTCATCAAATAGTGCCCTTAAAGCTTTTATCAAGGCAACAAAATTGCAATGGCCATGCCAAGTACAATTCTTTTGCTAACAGTCTACAGTGTAATAAAGCCTCTATATTAGATGTGAAAATTAAAGTGGCGCACTACTTGTTAGTGATGACACAGAATGGTGATTATTTATCTCTGAAAACTCATTTTCACTCTTTGCTGCTCAGTTGTGGATCTATTTACAGTAAAGGTCACAATTTTGCTACATATTCTGACTATGTTTAGATCAAGGAAGGACCTCAGTTTTCATAACATACATTTTTGACGTGTCAGTGTAAACAGACATTTTTGTTTAAAAAATGCAATTTTATGTTTGTAATTTTAAATTTCTCTGTTCTCCCCATCTTACCTACTGAATGTCTTTCATATAGGGCTACAATTAACAATTTTTGATAATAATTTGGTCTATAAAACATCACAAATTGTGAAAAAAGCCCAAGAAGATGTATTCACATATCTTGTTTTACTCAATAACCAGTCCCAAACCCAAATATATCCAATATACACTCACACATGACAAAGAAAATAATTAAATCTTCACATTTGAGAAGATAGTGAGCCAATATTTGGTATTTTTTACTTAAAAAAACAAATGACCTAAACAGTTGATCAACTAGTGAAATACAATAAGTTAACAGTTCAGTTATTGTTGATCGACTAATTTATTCAGTCAGTTGTTGCAGCGGTAATGCAGTCGCTTATTTTTATGCAACCACACTGGCGAGACCTGTAGCTAGAACATGATGTTTTTGGGTGATCCATCTGTCCATCCGTATGTATGTCTATATGTCTGTACGGTCCATTCTTGTGAATGAGATACAGTATCTCAGGAACACCATGAGGGAATTTCATCAAATTTGGCAGAAGTGTTCACTTGGTCCCAGGGATGAACTTATTAGGTTTTAGTGGTCAAACGTCAATGTCAGGGTGACCTCATGTCTGTCCTATTCCTGTGAATTTGATTGGTTGGTGAAGGCATACAAATTGAAGCAGTAATTTGAATTTATAAAATAAGATTATGTTTCAGTCACAAGCATTTTAAAACATTTCACTTAAAATGTTAGTGCAAGTAAGTATAAATATGTATGTAATGGATGTTTGTCTTAACTCTGGGGAAACTAACTTGCAGCAAAGCACATCTCGAATTTACATGAGCGTTCTTCTTACATATTTGTGTTTTGCTAGAAACGTTTTAGTTTGACCCCAACATAATCGGCACTTCATACTGTAGCATTATGGGTGAAGAGACACTCGTGGGGTCCTCCAGATTGCCTTAGGGTAAAGCACCTGGCAGGATCCCCCATAACACCCCTCTGGGCAGGATGTATTTACTTGAGGTCTGGTGTGGATTGTTTGGTGTGTTCATGGGTTTGATTGCTCTGTGTGTGTGATAATAAAATAGCTGCTCCTTTGAGTACAGAAAAGGCAACTTCTGTCTCTAGCACCTTCCTCAAGCTTGCCTATGTTACATTGGTGTCAGAAGTGTGATGGGGAATAGCTGCAGCAAAAGGCAGTGCCATCTGAGGCAGATATCCCTGCAGCCGCTGGGTAATTGACTGCCACCCCGCTCTCAACAGGAGCCTGCCAAAATGAGACCACTGATGGAGCCAGTGTTCCCCAACAGACAAACTGGAGTAACTGTGCCAAGTCATCACCACCCCGGCCTTGGAGGGACTCAAAACCAGCACCAGCCGACCAGCCGGCTGTTCCAGAACCGCAAACAGTACAGTCTGAGCTAGGGACAACAGGACCAACCACGACCAGAAGGCTATGTTGGGAACGCTACTTTGCAGTTTTCCGTCTTCTCCCCAATCCCGGGGTAAAAACACCACAGGTTTCTGGCAAGGGCAGCTGGGAGGCGTATCTCGCCAAGTCCATACTGGTAGCTGCTGCTGCCCACTGGTCAGAGGAAGCCAGTGCACTACAGCTGACTTTGTCGCTGATGGAGGATGCCCAGTCTTGCCTGCAGTTGCTGTTGAGCGACTATTGGGCCCAGGTTAGTGCTCTGCAGAGACGCTTTGGCAAACTTGACATGCAAGATGCCCTGTGCAGTGAGTATAAACACCAGGCCCACATACCCGGAGAATCCCTCTGCATTTTGGCTTAGGATGTTGAGAGCCTGGGCCAGTGTGCCCATTCATGCCACCTGCCAGACTTAGACTGCATGTGTAGCTGGCTTACCCCAGAACTTTGGGTGAAGTCCTGGAGTTCACGCTGGGGTGGGAGACCGCTGCCTGGGCAGCGACGCAGAGCTCCATGCTCTGGGTCATGACCACTGTGCGGTGCAGCCTGCCAGAGACTGGTGACGAGGAGGCAGCCTGCCAGGTCTCTGCCATGCCGCCACTGCTAACATGAGGAAGTGGGAGAGCAGCTGAATGATACCAAGAGGGGTGCCACCATTGTGGATTGCAGGGCCAGATAGCACGCTATTGCCTAGCACCAGCGCCATGATGGCCAGCACCCCCAGACCACTCATCTACCCTTGATTTGTCACAGCTGTTGGTCAGTCACCCCAGACCAAGTTTGTACCCTTCTGGAACTCTGTTTAAACACTTAACTACTTCCAGTTTAGGGGGCACTTCTATAGGCAGCAACACGGCTGTGCTATGGGCTCCCCTGTGACTCCAATAGTTGCCAACCTGTACATGGAAGAATTTGAGGACAAAGCCCCTGTCTTCCTTCACTGGTACCGCTCCCAGCCACCGGTTCTGCTACGTGGATGACACATGGGTTAAAATCAGGACCCAGGAGGTAGACGCTTTCACCAAGCATATCAACTTTGTGGACATCAACATCAAGTAAACTCGTGAGGATGCCAGAGATGACTGTCTGGCCTTTTTGGACTGTGCAGTCCACTTGGGAGGGGACAGAAGCCTGAAGGTAGAAGTATATTGGAAACCTACATACACGGACCAATACCTGCTTTTTGACTCTCACCATCCACTTCAACACAAACTGGGAGTCATCAGAACTCTAAATCACAGGGCAGAGGAAGTGCCCACAACTGCAGAAGGGATCAAGAAGGAGAAACTACACATCCAGAACTCCCTTAAGGCTTGTGGATACCCTAAGTGGGCCTTCACCAAAGCAAGGAAGAGGCTCAACACCAACAGGCCAGGGACCACCCAGGGCCAGAGACTGGTCCACCCGAAGGACAAAACACCCAGAAACAGAGAGAAGTGGCGTATGCAATTAAGTGTAGTCATGAGTGTAACAATTTGTACATTGGTGAAACTAAGCAGCCGCTTCACAAACGCATGGCCCAACACAGGAGGGCCAACTCCAGTGGACCAGAGTCAGCAGTCCACCTCCACCTGAAGGACAAAGGACATTCTTTTGAGGACAGTGGAGTCCAGATCCTCTTTATTTCTGTTATGTCTTTTTTATATATATTTGTGGAATCCTATATTAAAATGTTTGGTCTTTAATTTTAAGATTATGTAACATAAAATATAATTAATTGCACATTATTTCTATTGAATTTTATTTTTTATTGCCATTGTAAATATATATTTGATTGGTCTGTTGGCCTGTGGACTGCTATGATACACCCTTAGAAAATCCACCTGCCAGAGTTCAAAGATGTTAGAGAGAGATCGTCTTTGGAATTTCCTGGCAAAGAATAATCAGAGTTTGCTGATTATTTTGAACTGTTTCTTCAGTTGTGGCATATGCAACTTAACCCTACCAAAAGTAACATTTAAATGACAAAATGCATAAGTACAATCACACCAGAGTACAGTTTAAGCTTTTCATTGACCTGCTGTTTGTGTACCATCATAAGGAAGGCTAAACACTGCAGATTCTGAAATAGGAGGCGCTGTGTATACTGTATGTATTAATAAGACAAAAGGCCCTTTTATGAATGAAATAACAGCTGTAGCCATGGTCACATTACCATTAGCACATCCACTTGCTTTATGCATCATTTCATAATGGGGATATCACTGAATTGTATTCAGTGACTATTTAGATTTCAGAAATGTATCTAACAGTCACAACAAAAAGCCCAGTTGTGGTCAGAATGTGATTACTAATGTCTGTGCTAAATTAACTATAAAACACATTTTATTTGCAAACCATTTATTGTTCTAGCCATTATTATCACACATGTGATTACACAAATGCCACTGTTACAATTGCATTGCCTATTTTGGCAGCAGTTGTCTCTGCTTCCATAAGACAACATATAACTTAGAATGCATGCTTTCACTTACATGGTCTTATGGTTTGCTCAATGCAATGTTTTTTAGGTGTGGTAGTACCATGAAGGGTGGAGGAAGAGGTAAGGAGCCACCCGTTGCAGGGGAGGTCACTGGTAAGCGCCCCAAACGCAAATGCCTGCAGTGGCACCCACTTCTCTCCAAAAAGGCTCTGGATTTCTCTGAAGAGGAAGAAGAGGAGGATGAAGAGGAGTTGGGCAAGGTGAGTGTGTTTGATGTCTTGAAGGGTCATTTAATCATCTCTGTCCATGAACTGAACAACAGATCGGTAAGTTTATTGCATAGGTGGGACAGAAAACATGGTACAGTGTTACATCTAACTGTTTTTATGGATTTCTTATCAGCAACCAGTGCTGTGTGGTGAGGAGCAGGAGTCGCAGATGCAGTGTGGAAGCACAACAGAAGAAATGGAGGAGGACTCGCATGAGCAACGAGCACGGCGGCCCATGAATGCTTTCCTCCTGTTCTGCAAACGCCACCGGTCTCTGGTGCGGCAGGAACACCCTCGCCTAGACAACCGCGGGGCTACCAAGATCCTGGCTGACTGGTGGGCTGTGCTGGAGCCCAAAGAGAAGCAGAAATACACTGACATGGCCAAGGAGGTGAGACTAATCTCTGACTCATACACCTTTATTAACATTATTTCTAGGTGATTGTTTGTGCCAAGCCTCCTGTATTGTTTTATGAAGAGCCAAAGTGAAGCTGGAACTTGTGGGTTCAATTCCAGAAAAAGAAAACTTCATTCAAAATTGCATTGACATTTGCAACTGCACCTATAACTAAACATACAGGTGTGAAATTGAACCTTTCAGCCTAACATGTCTTACTTTATATGTTTAGATAAGGTTGGTAGTTTTTTGAAACATTCTAATATTGTTGATTCAGAATTGATGTTTTTTAGCAGCCTTAACAAACGTTTGCAGGCTAAACCTTGTGACTTGACAGAAAAGATGAGTCCATGAGTGAGTTGCTCAGACATGTCAGCACAGAGAGGACAAAGTATTTAGACAGCAGAGTTTACAACTGGAAAGCTGAAAAAATAAATTCAGACAAGAACATTAATGATTTTTATGGCTGTCCATGCTGCCATGCTTGTAGTTTTTTATGCACTCATCAGTAGAGCTTGAAAAGCGTTGCAAAAACAAGTGAAACATTGCTTTCCTGTTTCCTTTGTTACTATGTTGTACTTATTTCTGCCATTATTTAGTCTATAATTGCAATAAAGAAAAAGATTTGATCGATTCAGGTTGGAAAATCTTTATGTTAAAAGATGGTAGTGCATGTCACTAGCTCAAGAACCCCTATGGATATAGAGCCAATATATGCGGTTCATAATAGAGAAGAATCACCTTAACTTATTTAAAAAGCCCTAGAAACCTATTTTCTGATCTTCGTACTGTGAGTGACAGATCCTACATGAACACATAGCCTTCTGTCAAATTCTGAAATGTTATTTTCCAAGAGAGAGTTCTGTGATTGTGCATTGTTTGTGCTTTTCTCACTGGTTGGATGTGGGTGGGTCCTAATTGGATAAAGGTTACCAATCATGATACAGCAAAATTGTAAATAAATTCAAAGACTAAAAAAATCCCTCTTTGGTTTTCAGTGTCATTTTAATTAACTCTGAATTCTAATGTTCCTATCCTGCAACATTATATCTCTCATTGATGCTTTAAAACAATGATTCAGTGTCTGAACTCCCTATATAATTGACACTGCTGCCACCAGTATGGGGTATATGGGGAGCAGTGCATTCCGACACAGTCAGAATGTTGGTGGTTAGTTTTTTTGCTTATTTAGTCATCAGTATTTAATGATATATAGAGATATATTGATTTAGATTTGATGGATTGAAACCAGGTGTTTTGAGGTTTTGCTTGTAACCAAATCAATTTTGGATGTTTTTCAGTACAAGGATGCCTTTATGAAGGCAAACCCAGGTTACAAATGGTGTCCCACCACCAGCAAACCAGTCAAAAGCCCTTCCTCTCAGCCAGTCAGCAACCCCCGCAAAAAAGTTTGGTCCTTCTCTTCCAATGCATCCAAGGACTCCACCACTGCCAAAAAAGTGCCCAAAACTGACAGCATGCCACAGTTAAACTTTGCCATGGCAGGTATGTATAATAAAACACTGTTAGTACAGAGACGGATGTTTTATTGTTTTTATAACTAATGTCATTCACTGTCAGATCCTACTAAGATGGGAGGCCTTAGCATGCTGCTGTTAGCTGGGGAACATGCCCTCACAAGCAGGGAGGTAGGTCACTGCTGCAAGTCACCCATGGAGACATACATCTGTGTAATACACCAGCTTTCCACTAGGTGGCCTCAAAGGATAATCACTGGTGTTACCTTCATCTGTAGAAGAAAACCTTTATATTCATTCACAATATGCTTTTGGCTTAACCTCAGTATTGTTTGCCTCTCTAGATAACTTTGAGCACTAAACCTAGTCTGCCTGACTCAGCCAGTGAAGGGAGTTCATTTCCAACGGATAAGGAAGAGGTGTGTGCTGAGAATATATTTCTCATTCTCCTATATGCTGCATATGTGTTTTAGACCTACTTGAGGTTTTGCGGTCCCATAAAAGCGAACCACTGATGTTGTCTGACTAGTGTGTGTAGAGAATGAAATAACATTTATTAATACCCGGTGTAGATACCTTAGCCCTCCACTTGTGGATTCCCATCTTATGTCAATTTATACTGCTACTCTACTGCATTTCTGGTGCCACTATTGTACTCTACAGCCATTTGTTTGACAGCTTCAGTTACTAGTTGTTTTGCAGGTTCAGATTATTAATACAAAATGTAATCAACAAATAATGATGCATTACAGTAACTAACCAACAGCATGCCCCATGTTTCCAGCTACAACATTAAATTGGTGCCTACTTGTTAATCAAATAATGTAATTTATGTGATTCTGAAATAGGTCGTTATGTATGAGTGTTTTGGAAATTTTGACTCAAAGGTTTCTTGCAACAAAATTTATCTTAAAAATGATAAAATTGTGTGCTTGTGTGCTTTTCAACTTTTCCTCAATATTGATTGAATGGTGATTGCTGTACACAACTGACACAGACTTGTTATTTAATAACTTACAGCAGCATAACTGACTTGTTTTTGTTCACCCTGTCTCAACTTCTAGATTTTGTCACGGACAGTACCGAACAGAGTGCCTGACATTACTGAAAGCAGGGTCAAGTCTGCCCTTTCCCCACTGCCAGAGGTATGATTTCATTTCATGTCGTCATTCAACCGCTGGCTGTCTAGGTGGTGTCCAGAAAATAACATGGGCTTCATAGACAGTTGGAAAACATTTTGGGAAAAACCTGGTCTGATTAGCAGAGACGGCATCCATCCCACTTTGGATGGTGTGGCTCTCATGTCTAGAAATCTGGATGAGTTTATTTTACAACTTAAATTATGACAACCCAGAGTTGAATCCAGGACGCAGGGTCCCAGTCTTGCACTCCTCTCTGCGTCTCTTTGCAGCTGCTACCCATCCACCCATCCAAAACTCCCAGTACCACATAGACAAAATAAGAACAACCCCAGGTTTCTTCTCAGCACTGTAGCCAGGCTGACAAAGAGCCACAGTGCTGTTGAGCTTAATATTCCCTTAGATCTCAGCAGCAATGACTTCTTCTTCATTCATCCAGCTGTTATCTATGCTGCTTATTCCTGAATAGGGTCATGGCAGGACTAGAGACAATCCCAGCTGACACTGGGTGAGAGGCAGGGCCCACCCTTGACGGGTCGCCAGTCTATCACAGGGCTGACTATCCCTAATCAACACATCCATATTAGATCTGATTAACCTCTCTCTATTAACAGGTTATGTTCCACAGGCTTTTGAAGTTGCAATAATTAAACCTCTACTCAAAAAGCCTACTCTTGACCCAGGTGGTCTGGTTAATTATAGACCAATATCCAGTCTTCTGTTTATTTCTAAAATCCTTGAAAAAGCTGTTGTTAAAAAAAGCTGGAAACTTGTTCCAGCACCATCAAATCTGGCACTGCCACCATCTGAGATACTTGGTGGCACCTGTGCCCAAACATTTCCTCCCTAATTTCACACCAGGACAATAGGCGTCGGTCCACATGTGAGAGTCCAAAGGACTGGAACTCCACCCGGTGGGATAAATACCTCCTGCTCACCACCAGTCAGACAGTTGTCACTGTCACTCTAGGACTGTACTACATAACTGTCAGGAGAAGAAGATACAGGGAAAAACTCTTTCCTCTCATATACTATTTTCATGTAATGACATCAGTCAGTCAGGTTTCCTCCTTACTCTTTAAAGGGGATGAGAGGAGCCGGTTAGATGTAAATAAATAAATAAAGCCACCCCGACTCCACCTGCTCATGATGTATTCCTCCCTTTAATGATGTATTCTGCCTCTCCTCCACAGTGTGCTTGGTAATACCAGGCTGTGCACGAAGTGCACTGCGTCTGTGGCCACCAAAATTGCAAAACACAGTTGAACGCAGCCATATTCACCTTGCTCCTGGAGTGTAGACATGAGTTTGTTTTTGTAAAAAACGCAACAGGTAATTGTAACAGTGTTACTGTATGTTGACAGTCATCTCTGTCTGCGGCACCTGAAGGAAAACCATGCAGACAGTCTGCTCTCTTCCAGCTTGCTGAGGTAAGGCAGTTGACATTATGCACGTAGTGATTTTAGGTAACACACAGCAGCTTTCTTTGGTCACCGGTGAGAACTATGAAGCATCTGATTTTACAGATTGGACTGTAAAATCCAGTCTTTTCCATTTGTCATCCTTCATGCTACAGACTGAAAGACTAAAACTGTGACAGAGTTGCTGTTGTGTGGAAGTCTACTTGAGCTAAAACCAGAAACCAGTATTTGTTAGCCGAAAGCAAACACTGAACATTCGTTACTTTTAGTAAAGGCAAATTGTGACATTGGTTCCCTTTTTTTTACATTTTTGTTCTTGTCCTTTGTGTCACGTACTTAACAGTGATTTTTATAGCTCAAAGTAAAGCATGTAATGCTTTGTGACAGAGAAAACAAGTTCACTGTAAACAAGTTTTTGTCACTGTTAAGATGTACATTATAACGTATTTCAGACATAACAAGGCTACTAGAAAGAATAGAACACATGATGTAACCTGTAGAAATTTGTGATCGGTTGAAGAATAATAAAACTACGGAAGTTAAATGTAGAGATGGGTATCTTATTAGGAGCATACTTTTTCAATTCACTTGATTTACATGAAGTATTTGTGCTGTTTGTTAAGATGTGCTTAGCATCTGAGGCTGGAAAGATGGACACAGTTGTATCTCAGCCAGTGGACAGCTCCTCTGCAGCCTCTTTCCAACAAACTACAGTCATGCCAGAGATCAAGGAGGAGCAAGCAGACAGTGACAACTGTCCTCCATCCTCTCATACATCAACCCTCTTACCGTCACTCTCCTCTGTCACTTCTACCTCTACTGATGCCATTCCCCCACAGCTTGGCAGCCAAAATGCATGTGTCAAAAAGAAGAGCAAGAAAAAAGAGGTGGCCAAGTCAAATGATAACAGTGACATCCCTTGCCTAACAAAGAAGTCCATCAAAAAGCGGAACCATGCAGAATCAAATGAGGACAGTGTTTTCAGTACAATAGAGGCAGTGGCCAAAGGGGCCTGGAATGACACTGAGGAGAAGCCCAAGACGAAGATCCAGAGCAGTCCTAGTAGTGGAAACTCTGGTTTGCCCAAAAAGAAGAGTAAGTCAAAAATCAAGACATTTCTCAAAGAAAAAGAGGAGGACATGCATGAAGATAGTGGGCAGCGTGGGCAGTCCAGTTCTTCTGAGGTGGAGATGAAGGAAGAGATGACTGATGATAGCCCCAAGTCAGAAGCAGAGGAAGCAAGCATAGGAAGCACAGACCTTCAGGGCAGCGTGGCAGAACCCCTTCCCCCCCCCTGCTCCCACTCACCTGCTAAGCTCAAAGAGGAGGACAAGGGGAATGAGAGGCAGAGTGAAGTGACCTGTGAGTCCACCACAGAGAGTCGTGGCTCCAGGAAATCAGAGCGGAGCTGTAAAGGAGCCTTGTATAAAACCCTTGTTTCTGAGGGAATGCTGACATCGCTGAGAGCCAATATTGACCGAGGTATTCATTTTTAATCAAGAGCCAAATAATTAACACATGTAGGAGGCATAATGTACATGTGCTGTAGAGTAACAACTGATCTCTTCTGTTTGTCTGAATTGTTGTACGACTTCAGGTAAACGAGCTACTTTCCGTTCTTCTGATCACGATGCAAGCTGGAGTGATGACAGTTGGACAGCGCTACAGATGGGACCTAATAATCCCAAGAAGCTGAAGAAGTCCAAGTCCAAAGATGACTCTTCACAGAGGTGAGTTATGTGTCCTCTTAGTTCTATGTTGTACCATTTTGTAGCATTATCATTTTGTACAGTAATGACAGAATGGGTCAGTTTAAGCTTGGCTCTTTTTTTCATGCTTTCTTCTGCATACCTTGTATTAAATTTACTATATGCAATCTGAAATATCTAACATTGTCAGTTGTCATCATTAACCCTCTTACTTATCTAGCTCAGTTACACCTGCGAGTTCACAAGTCATGCTCATTGAATCTGTCATAGTTAAACCCCATTCAGAAAGGTTTCTCTTTCCTCTAAGGTAGACAGAGTGATTTTAAAGGGAAATTCAAGTATTTTTCAACTTTGGTATTATTCTCTGAAATGTGGCCTTTCTGAGTTACTTAAAGCTTAAGTGTACTGCAGTTTCACTTACATGCATTTCATTATCAATTTTA
This sequence comes from Monopterus albus, assembly GCF_001952655.1. NCBI lineage: Eukaryota > Metazoa > Chordata > Actinopteri > Synbranchiformes > Synbranchidae > Monopterus > Monopterus albus. The sequence goes on from NW_018128123.1 coordinate 130,827, forward strand.
ATTCTATCTGCAGCGCATGTGTGTGCAAACATTCATTTACAGTTACATCCCAATTAAGCTGCTGTTTCTCAGTGTACTTACTGGTCCTCCAGTAATCTAAAACTCATCTGGAGAGACACTATACAGAAAGATGTATTATTTTAATTATTCCTGGGGTTTTGTGCGTAGAGCTTTCTGTTACTTAGTTTTATCAGTGCAGCTGAAGTAGTAAAAAAAAAGGTTTGCTAAACTGATAGCAGCATACCAGTTTATAAACATCAGCTTTCAGTCCATTCATGTGAAGAAAGGAACAAAAGCATGACAGGCATTTATAAAGTACCATTTGATTCCTTTACATTTGTCCATGTAAATGAATTGATTATCAGTAGTAAGGAAGTAAAAAATTGAATCATTTGACAAGCCTGTTAACGATAAATGGTTTTCCTGCAGAATATAACTGACTGTAATCTACCAGTGGCTAAAAAGCTGCACAGAACGATGAACTACAGAACATACTTTATTACTGGCCCCTTCTGTAATATCAGTCCTGTTTTCATCTTTACTGATCACTTTAGGGAAATGCATAACTTTTAAGATGGCCTTGAAGTCTACTTTGTTTTGAAGGCTAGGTTAGGCTGATGATCAGCTGTCAAATCTGAACTTCACTTGTCAGCCTAGGGAAACTGGAGGAGGAGTTTGAAAAGAAATTTAACAGCCTACCACAGTACAGTCCAATGACATTTGATAAGAAGGGGACCACTGTCGCAAAAAAGAAGAAGACTGACAGCTCCACTCTCCCAGAGGAAGTTTCTAAAGTTGACAAAGGTAAGAATAAAATCAAAGATTTCTCCACTGATTAAACGCAATGACTGCTCTTCAATATCCTCTCATCTCATCCATGGCCCAATCTGCACCTGTTTATAGAGTCATTTTTAGGTGTAGTTCTGTCTTTGTTAAAGCAAAAACATTTGGATTTCATAACATAGCATTTCCATGCTCTTTTTTTTCTTGCTATATCAGGGCCATCTTCATCTCAGAAAAAGACATCATTCCACAAGATTGTTAGGAAGCACAAACACAAAAAGGAGAAACCAGATGCAGTGGACAAAGGTGAACTAGAATGGTGATGTTTGTGCATTTTATAGCAGGGGTAATACATATTTTCAGAGGTACTTAACAGTTACCTGTTGTCATTGCCCTCAAGACCAGTGAAATGTTGCAGTTAAAGATTTGAAACAAATCAGATGAAAATATCTAATTCAGACGCTTCTATACAACAGTTAATTTTTTAAATCTAATTTAGGTCTATTTTATTTTCTAAAATCTACTTAAAGAGCAATTTGAATTAAAGAATTTACCTTCACAGCACAAAAAGTCGTGGTTTAAAGTAACAAGGTTGAGCTACTCAGAACAGCAATCTTTGCTGATTTAAAAAAATCTGTAATATTCCAAAAAGTCCCTGTCAAACACTTGGACAAACCTTCTCATTCCATGGTTTGTTTGTATTTCTATTGTTTCTCAAAACAAGCTAAAAATTGCTCGTTTGCCTTTATGACAGCTTTGCACACTAGTGACAATACCTTAATCAGTGTCCTGAGATAGTCATCAGTTAACAGTTGTGCCTCATCAAAAGTTAATATGTGGAATTTCTTGCCTTCTTAATGTATTTGAGACTATCAGCTGAGTCATACTGACATAATGTTGATATACAGGTACATTAGATACTCCTGTTCGGCTACTGTAGTAATCTGTATTGTGGCAAAAACGGTTCTACCAGAAAAACTTTTAAACTGCCTCTCATGAGGATCACCCCTGGAAAGGAAGACCGAGAAAGGTGGATTAGAGTTAGCAGCCTCAGAAATCTCCAATTAATACCCATCAGGTAGCAGGCCTCATCTGTTTGGAGGAGTTTACATGAATCAGACCGTCATCATTGAATTGCTGCAAAGAAACCACTACTGAGGGAGACGAAGAAGAAGAAGGGCATTGCTTTAGTCAAGGAAAACAAAGAATGGTCATTAAACCAATGTGTATTAATTTAAAGTGTAGAAAATAATAAAATCTAAGAAAAACCACTGAATGAGAAGGTGTGTTCAAACTTTTGACTTGTACTGTACTGACTCAGATGTACTGTATATAGAAATGGATATACGTATTGTGTTGAGGCCTTTGTCCAAGCAATGATTTTCATCTGGTTAAATCACAATGATAGTAAACAAATTAATTTAAAAAACTTTGGAACACACCTCCTTGTCAAAGGAAACCAAAACATATCTGTGCCACTGAGTTTCATGACTGCCTAAATTCAAAGGTCATATCACTGAAATCTTTTTCAATGCCCTTTTCTTTACAGCAGTGGTGCAGAGTGATTCCATGCTGGATTCAGCTTCAAAAGCCAAATCATGTGCCCCCATTGCCACAATCTACCCAGATGTCCAGGGCACTACTAGTATGGAGATGCTGGTTGGTAGCCAGAAGAGGAAGGCTAGGAAGACCAAGATCACACACTTGGTACGCACAGCTGATGGCAGTGTGTCTCCAGCTGAGGGTGAGTGATGAATCACTTATTGTGAGACAGATCTGTCTGTCTTTGGCTCTCTAAAGAGTCTACATTTTTTCCACTTACGGTATGGTTAAAACACATTGTATTTTAAATGGAACATTGGGAAAATACTAGTTACTCCATAATTTTTCTCATATTATTACTTGGTTTTGTGTGCTCTTTTAGAGGAGAAAACTAAGGACCTGAACCAGGAACAGGATAAGAAGCCATTACCCCAACAGAATTTATGCAGTGAAAAAGGGTGCTACATTAATCCTACATCAGAGGGGGCAAAGAGGAGCACCGTGCCACAAGCTGCTTTCTTCAGCTTGACAGCCCTTGCTGAGGTTGCAGCAATGGAAAATGTTCACAGGTAGATACACAGCCCGGCTTATATACAGCATTCAGTAATTGTGATATAATGTGTGCTTTTCATCCAGTATCATTTATGTGCCCATTCTCAATAATGTTAAAGTCCCCATGACTGCTGATTTTACAGCCTGTTTCCAGCCATTTAATGTTAAATCTTGGGCACCTTTAGATTAACTTGGCCCCCCTCTTAACTCCAAATAGTCTGTAATTATTTCAGAACAATGAAACCAGAGAGCCTCTTCCTAAAACAAGAGGATAGTTCATGAACGTGCACACCTCCTGCTGGCAGTGTTGTGTCAAAGTGGACAGCACAACGAACCATAACAGCATTAATTAATATGAATGTCTCCTCCATAGATAGGTAAACAACGGTATATGTACCAAAGAGATGTGTAACACTCTAAACAAAGAGGGTAACTGAGAAACCCCATATTTTAACTTTCATAATGCAGACATAGTAACTTCTCCAGCCTTAAAACAATTCTCTCTAATGTTACAGAAACAAGGCATTAACAGGCACGCAACGTGTGTTTTTTAAACTTACCATTAAGTCCCACCAAGTAGTGGAAACATCACTCCCTTTCAAGTAGCTCCAAGGTTGGTAAATCCAACCGGTGGGCACTGTGTCTTACACGACCACATACAGTCCCAAAGTAGTGAAATTAATTCCAACAGGAAGCGTAGCACAGACAATAACATCATGAATCATTTATTCTCTGGTTAACCAGCAACACATCACATGCAGCAGACACACTGGCCTCAAGTAGTCAAAACAAACAGGTACTGTGCTCCGGAGGAATCCATTGTTGATGAGCTGATCATTCATTGCTGTGGGGGCTTCACTGGCGGCTGGTGGTAGGTTAGACCTGGTCAGGTAAAACAGCGAGTCCCTGTACAGGAACATTCCCGGACATGCAGTAACCTCAGGCCCTGTATTTTTCTCCACATCCTCTGGTCACAGTGCAACAGCAGGAGGGAAAATATATTCATAAAACCGCATGCAGTCAAAAATTTCCACTTTTACAATGACACAGGTGGATGTCTTTTTTAAAAAAAATAAGCTTTATTGAAAATATACATAACAAACAAGGCAATATAACATTTTGCTAATATGGTGGAGGCACAGGTGGATGTCAGTCAAGCTCTCATGAACGTGCAACTGCCTAGAGATTATGATCATTCAAGGAAATCCTTAAACTATCACGTAATAAAGTCTCGTGAGCGAGAGTTTACGAGATGTGTATGAACAGAGTTGCTTCTGCATAGAAATACTAGAACATATGTTCACCTAATTTTTTGATCTTTAGGTCGCGTCTAAGATTAGAATTCACCGTTGTAACATTGTAGATAAGTCAGAAAACAAGGAAAAGTGCCATGGGCTCTTTAAGTGACTTATAATTGTCTAATAAGATGTTGTAAGCCGGAAATAATTAGCAAAACACTAGTGACAATAATTGACTTATAGTTTTTATAGGCTTTAGTACTGCCATGACCTAATGTCAACTCTGTGTCCTATATTGAGCTTTCACAGTCTCAAACTCTTCATCATAGTTTGCCTCCAAGGAAAAGGCCAGTATGTTGAAATTGGACAGTTTCATACAGAGACGTGTGGACCCACAGAACAGAAAGAAATATACAAATTGGAAAATATATAAACTTACAAAGTAGGCATTGTTACTCTTAAATATGTACATAAGGTGAACAGACAGTAAATCTACATGCTGTCTATAATTAGATGCACACTGAGGTAATTTAGTGTCCATCATTGACTCTAATTGCAACAAACATACTTAGTATCCACTGTAAAATAGAAAGAAAGAAATTATAAACATAAAAAATACTCTCTGGCATTTCCACTCAGTAGGCTAGATCAGACCTGGTGTAGGTGATACCCATGTGCTGCCGACATAGACTGCACCCCCAGAATGCATCAGTAGAGGGAGTCAAATGCTTAAACAATGGTCAGTTACATTTTTGCTGATAAGCTCAGGCTGTAGCTTATTTTGTGGACTGCTAACTCCTTTTAACACCTTTTATTAAGACAATATATGTTATTTTGCTAAAAGTTGAACATTTAATATACAAATGATTTCTAGGTTTATTTGATGATTTAGTTTTCATTTTTCTCTCAGGGTCTTTTTCAGGAAGGCATATGCAGTATTCTAATGTCTCTGCCAATTACATCTGCCTTCCCCAAGTGTGCTGAAATGGTCATTTTTCTAAAATTAGATGCCACTGCTAGTAAACCTAAAAGCAATTGTCTAGCACTTCTGCTTGTTGTCTTTAGAAACCATCAGCTTCCAGTATAAGGTCACACCCCATACCCTTTACATTGGGCCTGTTTCACATGAAGTCATATGAACAAATATGTTTTACATGACACATCTGAGTGATTTAAGAGAATTTATCAGAGAGAATTCACCATTTTTCTGGTGATCCAGGTCTGCCATACCAGTCATTACAAAAAAACAGAAACAAACAAAAACAATAATGATGATAATGTGATGGGTCTGTGCTACCAAACTGCAGCACTGCCAGCTAGTCTCACAAACAAAGCTCTTGTGGAAATGTTAGTCATTACCCCATATGATACTACAGGACTTCAAAAAGAAGCAGGGGCACAGTAAGCACAGTTTCATATTTTGTAGAGAAAGACATGGTGCCAGTAAAAAATCAGGTATCAAAAACTGATGGAAGTGGTTGACTCCAGGTGTAAAGTTACAGGACAGAAACAGCGCTGCATCAGCTGTACAATGCAAGGGAAATGTGGAAGAGCAGCTTTAAACACTTGATTTAAAAATAAATGATAGTTTAGAACTTTAACAGAATTTATGTCAGATTCAGTCTTAAACCGAATGTACAGTGCCTTGCGAAAGTATTCGGCCCCCTTGAACTTTGCGACCTTTTGCCACATTTCAGGCTTCAAACATAAAGATATAAAACTGTAATTTTTTGTGAAGAATCAACAACAAGTGGGACACAATCATGAAGTGGAACGAAATTTATTGGATATTTCAAACTTTTTTAACAAATAAAAAACTGAAAAATTGGGCGTGCAAAATTATTCAACCCCCTTAAGTTAATACGTTGTAGCGCCACCTTTTGCTGCGATTACAGCTGTAAATCGCTTGGGGTATGTCTCTATCAGTTTTGCACATCGAGAGACTGAAATTTTTGCCCATGCCTCCTTGCAAAACAGCTCGAGCTCAGTGAGGTTGGATGGAGAGCGTTTGTGAACAGCAGTTGTCAGTTCTTTCCACAGATTCTCGATTGGATTCAGGTCTGGACTTTGACTTGGCCATTCTAACACCTGGATATGTTTATTTGTGAACCATTCCATTGTAGATTTTGCTTTATGTTTTGAATCATTGTCTTGTTGGAAGACAAATCTCCATCCCAGTCTCAGGTCTTTTGCAGACTCCATCAGGTTTCCTTCCAGAATGGTCCTGTATTTGGCTCCATCCATCTTCCCATCAATTTTAACCATCTTCCCTGTCCCTGCTGAAGAAAAGCAGGCCCAAACCATGATGCTGCCACCACCATGTTTGACAATGGGGATGGTGTGTTCAGGGTGATGAACTGTGTTGCTTTTACGCCAAACATAACATTTTGCATTGTTGCCAAAAAGTTCGATTTTGGTTTCATCTGACCAGAGCACCTTCTTCCACATGTTTGGTGTGTCTCCCAGGTGGCTTGTGGCAAACTTTAAACGACACTTTTTATGGATATCTTTAAGAAATGGCTTTCTTCTTGCCACTCTTCCATAAAGGCCAGATTTGTGCAGTATACGACTGATTGTTGTCCTATGGACAGAGTCTCCCACCTCAGCTGTAGATCTCTGCAGTTCATCCAGAGTGATCATGGGCCTCTTGGCTGCATCTCTGATCAGTCTTCTCCTTGTATGAGCTGAAAGTTTAGAGGGACGGCCAGGTCTTGGTAGATTTGCAGTGGTCTGATACTCCTTCCATTTCAATATTATCGCTTGCACAGTGCTCCTTGGGATGTTTAAAGCTTGGGAAATCTTTTTGTATCCAAATCCGGCTTTAAACTTCTCCACAACAGTATCTCGGACCTGCCTGGTGTGTTCCTTGTTCTTCATGATGCTCTCTGCGCTTTAAACAGACCTCTGAGACTATCACAGTGCAGGTGCATTTATACGGAGACTTGATTACACACAGGTGGATTCTATTTATCATCATTAGTCATTTAGGTCAACATTGGATCATTCAGAGATCCTCACTGAACTTCTGGAGAGAGTTTGCTGCACTGAAAGTAAAGGGGCTGAATAATTTTGCACGCCCAATTATTCAGTTTTTTATTTGTTAAAAAAGTTTGAAATATCCAATAAATTTCGTTCCACTTCATGATTGTGTCCCACTTGTTGTTGATTCTTCACAAAAAATTACAGTTTTATATCTTTATGTTTGAAGCCTGAAATGTGGCAAAAGTTCGCAAAGTTCAAGGGGGCCAAATACTTTCGCAAGGCACTGTACTTGAAATTCAAATGTTCTTGTGAACAGTGTTTGCCACCAGGTACTCTGCATAATACATTGTGTGTATCCTGGGGGTCTATATCGCCCATCTGCCGCAGATAATATACTTGTTTTTACTTACTTTATTTTATTTATTATACAGTATATAATTTATACAGTTTTTATACAACTGAATGAGAGTCATATTGTAAAGCACTTTGTTTATTAAAGTCAAAAAGCAGTCCAGCAGTTACCTCAGGGTCTTTATACAGGTTGCTGTCTGGGGAAGCATTCTCTATTATAGCACCTGATAGTGCTGCATCATTAATAATGCAATGTTGTTATGGTTAGCCCCCCTCACCAGGAGGGTGAGGGAGAACTAGGGGTAGGACTCAAGATTGCTGACCCAGGTGCTAGTACAAAACAA
>NW_018128123.1:138835-148767 GCF_001952655.1 Monopterus albus
AGCAAACCGCAATCCGTAAATCAACAGCACGGGGCCCGTCAGCGTGGATTACTAGGTGCGTCCTGCGAAACGCACAAACAACGTGGTAGGTCAAGCCATAACGCACAGCGACTGTCAGCGTAGCCTTCTATCCGCGTTTAATGTGCAGATTAAACATAAATTTAGTCACCTACTTGGTGTGAGTAAGTAAAAATAACCATAACAAATAACAATGATCCGGCGACGGTGGAGCGTCTGCCTGAGGTATAAATAAAAAAAAAAGTAATCAACGGGATGCACCCCAGCTGTCTGCAGCGACAAACCAGTTGCTAATTACTGGAATGCAACACAGCTGAGGTGCAGAGCCCATGTGATAAAGAAGGTAAAGGAGAGAAAAACGAAGGAGAGGCAGCGGCCGAGCGGCCCTGACAAATGTATTCTCTTGCCACCTTTATGACAGTCACATTGACTTGACCACCTCCCATTTTAGTTCTGGACCTTGTGTAACTTCATGTCAAACCATTTGCTCTTTAGTTCTGTCACAGCCTGGCTCTTTGTCAACACAGTGTAGACAGCAGTAGGGCTTTCAGCTTTCTCAGCATGAGTACTAATACAGCTAAATACACTACGTTATATGATATTCATCTGCTGATATTTGACAGTGTGAAGTTTTTTATCCTGACTTGCCACAAATATAGCAGGTCAGGTAGCTTTATATGGCTATTTGTGAGATTTGATCATGATCATAATTGAATGCTTCCAGGCTGAAACAAGTAATTTCCAACATGCTTGTGCAGGTAAATGACTGGGATCATTCAGACAAACCTCACAGAGGAAAGGAAATTAGGTCTATGACAATAATTATGCAAATGTTCTAGCATCTAGGCCTCTTGTGTCAGTAGTAATTGTGTAATTCCACTCTGAAGTATCAGCTTTCTCAACTTAAAACTGCACAAAAACAATACAAAGAAAAACAAGCATAACTAAAAAAAAGAGCGCAGGCCTTTAAAGCAAAGCCTAACATTCTTCAATTTCAAAAACACGCTGGCTATTTGAAAAAGTGTGGTCACACTCTTTATTTTCCTGTTTCAGAGGCCAGAGAGGCTTGGCTGAGAGTCAGAAGAAGGAGCTTGCCCAGACTCCAGTCCTCATCTCCTGTGCTGATCAGTGATCAGCTCTTCTGCTGTTTTGAGAAGCCACAAATGGACACTGGCAGTGGAGCTTTACTTTCCTCAGTGGTAACCCCACATTAAAGGGAGACTTGATCAGGAAGCTCTGGACAGACTCCACCTTCCCTCCAGAGGTGAATTTGCTTGAGCTCGGGTTCATGGTGGGGGAAGAGACCGTGTCCTTCTCCTCCTCCCACCTCCTCGCTATCTCAGTGTTTTCCCTGAAGCCTTCCTTTGGTTTGAGGCACGACGCCTTTCTGAACTCCTCTGACCCCTTTAGATGCTCTGTTAGGGCCCGTGGAAGAATCAAGCTGTCCCCCAGCGCATGGGTTTTCTTATAGAGATGATTGCCATGGGTTTATTGTACACTGTTTTGTCAAATAGAGGCCATTTTAAGGTCAAGTCTTGCAATTTAAAAAGCAGCATTTTAGGTAGGGAAAAAACCCAACAATGCATTCATTTTTATAGATGAACACAGCTTTCTGTCACCTTTTTACCTCACACACGCCTACTGAAGAGTCCCCGCCGCCTCTGGTGGAATACCTCTGTATTTGAATAGCTCTCGTCCCTTCCATTCCTTCCAGCTTCAACCCAAAATGACTTTAACCAGGGTAAATTATCATGATGGATAGACTTCCATTACCAACTACTTGCTTAGTGTTTTCCTGTGGTACATTAATGTGGTGTACTCAATAAAACATGGTTGATATGTATGCTAAGATGATGCTACTGTAAAACTCTCTGTGGTAGCTACAAATAATCATGTTAGACTGATTGTGTAAGAGTACACTTGTGTACACTTGCATCTGGAGTATAGATGACTGTAGCTGAGGGTGTTTGTTGTCCCGTTTTTCTTTTAGCGGTAGGTTGTGTTTTCAGACTTATGAGACAGTAGTTGGCTTAAAAATTGCTTCTAGTGTTTGGGAGGTCATGTGAAAGTGAATCGAACATAGCCTTAACCTTCCCACCCTCTTGCCACCACAAGGCCCTCAACCAGCTTCCTGCTCAATGCCACAGTCCTGAAATCAGTGTAAACAATTTTGGATAGTGAAATGCGGTTTTTATCAATACTTGATCTTATTGCAGTTTGCGTAGCATTTAGAAAGGTAAATTCCTTGTGTGCAACTTTTATTATGGGATAGGTTTTTGTTTGCTTAATTTCATAAACACTGCACTAATTTGTAGCTGAAGTTTGAGTTGCTCTTGGTAGCCTAATCCAGTCTCCACCGGTCACAGTGCTTTTACACTATAGCCTGTCAGAATAGTGTCCTCACTGTCCTCAGGACCTGGCTAAAGCCAGCCACAAACTCCATTATAATAGATCAGGAGTTTGTCAATCTAAACAGATTATTTGTTTTATGAAATAGTTGTATTCTACTTGGCTCATAAAATGGGCGATCTGGGAGGGATCCAAAAAGAAAATGTCCAGTTTTTACAAAACAAAATATTGATGTGATATGTCAAAATCAGACTGTGATATGTTACAGTTCCTCTTAGGGCTCATGGAGACAAGGCATTTAATAATAATTTCCCCTTTTGTTTCCTATAAGCCATTTGAGATTGTATTGCCAGGTAATGGTCTACTCAGAGCTCACATGTATTTAATGTTCAGATCTGTAGAGGTATTTATATTTACATGACACTTTGCATCCTTTATTTTTTGCTTTGTTGTGTTAATGTTTGGAAAGAATCATTCCATTTCCATGCCTCTGCCTTGGCCATACTTTTGTTTACAGTTCATTAGCAGAAGTAATGAGGAAACATAAGGACAGAAGCAGTTGTGCTGCAGATTTGTTGTCTTCCCAAAGGTTGGTGGAACTTGGTAGAGCTGTCACAGACTAGTAGAAGTTTAACTGCACAGACTCTCCAGCAATACCCCTCATCTCCTTCCCTAGCAGCAGCCTGTTCCTCTGTGTAGACCAATACTTCATTTTTCATGTTTTAGATTAACTCATGTTCATAACTTTTATAGCTTTTTGTTTTCAATTGAATTGATTGTTCTTCTGTTAAAGTGTGTGCATTTATGATGCTCTTTTAACAAAGTCCCCTTAGTGAACTTCAGTGGTTTTTTCTGAGGTCAAGTTTACTGGATTAAGACTGTTGTCAAAAAAGATCAAGCCCATAGACAATTAATGCATCTGTGCTTACCTACTAAGCAACTAAGCACTGAGATACAATGTCTCTAGACAATGAACTGTCTTTTCACCTCCGGAGAGTGTATTCGACTGCGACTGCATCACAGTTTCTCCAGCATGTGTTAAGATGTGCTCAGAGTGCTTTCAGATACTTAATGACAGGACCGACAAATAAGAAATCAGTGGGTCTTAGAGAGCTCATGTCTTGAAAAAGAGTGTCTTTCCTAACTCAAGGCATTGTTACATGGTAATAATGTTTTGCTTATGTAGGCCCTAGTGCGCAAATAGTGCAGCACATGCAACAAATCTATAATTCCTCTCTAAATTTGTCCTTAGCATCTAACAAACTGCAAATGTTTCCCAGTTAAGCTTAAGGGAACCACAAGAATTCTATTACTAAACAAACTGTGTATACATATATGTATATATATTTTCAAACATGAGAGAAAGTTACATTAAGGATGATCTCATCCAAGCGGTAAACTTTATAGTTCTTCCACTGGTGGACATCAGTGCAGTTCTTTGCAAAGAGAAAGAAATTGTCTTCCCCCAAAACAGAGCTATATTTGCTTATAGCAAGTGAGTTTTTAAAATTTGCCAAAGAAAAGGGTAAGGTATATTGAAATGTAAGTCCTGTTTAAAAAAGAGAGCTAGCATAATAGTTGCACTGCATTTTCTATGTGTGTAAATCTTCAGGTAACAATATCAGCACAATTCACCCTGTGTATCTAATGGGATTTCTGTGGTGTTTGAACCCAGAGTTGCAATTAAGTGCAACAAAAGGGCATCAGTCGATGCCTCTTTTAGTATACAGTACTTGCACCTTATGACCCAAACCAAAATGATCATGGTCTTTAAAGAAAATATATACGTTTTTACCCATTCTCTGGAAATTATGCATTTTAGCTACTATAAATATTAAAATCGAGTCAATAACAAATCCACACCTCTAAAATATAGCCATAATACTGTCATCACCCCATCCCCTCACTTTTCTATCTAGAAAATGCTTCTATAAAGTTGAAATTCCTATATTAGTTACTTAAATGACTACAATACCCTTTTGTGCTAGTACTGTCTTGAATGTAATCATTTTGTACTTGTATTTTTCTAATTCAGTCTTGATTGTACTGTATGTATGCTCTGATGGTGTATTGTTCCCTGGTTGCACAGTTCATTACAACCAACAGTTCTCGCGACAGGATAGCTGCTGCTCTGCAAATGCAATGAAATGTGTGGAGCTTTTAAGTCCAAAAGACTTGTTGTACCATGTGAGCATCCATGAGAACTGATTACTGAGAGAATCTTGCATTTTCAGTGGTTGGACAATAGCTTCCCCTGGTTTGCTACTACTTTTTCCTTGGCGGTAAAAATGAAAGTCTGTTCAGAGCAGTTTAAAAACAGGGACACTCCTGCAGTCAAATAGAACAATTGAATGCTGAGTTTCAACTTATTTATTACTGTTGTTTTTATAGACATAGTCAAATAAAAAACAATGAAATATACAACTGAATATGCATCCCTTTATACATGAACTTGTATAAGATTATCTGCCCTTTACTGGAATGTAGATCATGGCTTCCTTTTGTTTTTTGTGAAGATCAGGTAATGCCAGATCTTTTAAAACTCTTTCCTCTAATAGTTTGTACAACATGTGCTTAATCTAGTTTTATGTTAATGGTAATCATCTTGACAGATATGTTTTTGATTGTTACAGCCCAGTTGTTAAATGCAGCCTTGCCTTACTGGAACCCCTGCTTAGTGAGGGATCCCTCAGCTACCCACCCACCTACAACTCCTATGTCATAACACTGTTTGCTGATGCAACTATTATTCCGTTTACACTTTCTGCTAACGCAACTGTTACTTCTTGAACACCTATTAAAATAACATCTATTATATCTGTGCATCTGTGTGAAAAGCTTTTGTTGTTTATACTTATTTGTTCAGCATTGTTCCTCTCACTGAACAGTAATGTGACTTGCTGTTGGACTGTGCGTAGCTCATTATTTCCTCCCAGGGTTATGTCGTAGTGTAAGAGCCCCTCAGTGGTAGAAGACAGCTGCCACAGTGGAATCACACTTAACTGATTTTTTTATATTTAATTTATTTATAGAATTTTATATAATATACACAGTCAGAAGTCAGTTTATATTTTTATTTATTCTCATATATTACATTTAAATAACCTGTTGGAATAACACAAGGTTACCACATACACCACTATACTTCATTATAAATACATTCTGCTATTCCCTTCACTTTCTGCACACTTGATTATGCATTTTGAAGATTATGAAATAAATAAAATGAATGCAGTTGGCATTTATGCCCATTGATTTAGTCTAAAAACCCAGATTTAGGAATGTTTTCAAGTGTACTGAAAATCAAAGACTGAAATATCTACAAAAGTATTTAGATCTTTAATCCCGTGCTTTGCAGAAGCTCTTTTTGCAGCAGGCGCAGCTTCTGTCCTTACTGGGTAATTTATCACATTCCTCCTGAAGATCCTCTAAAGATCTGTCAGATTGAATGGGAAGTATCTGTGAACTTCCATTTCCAGGTCTCTCCACAGATTTCTATACGTCTGGCTGGGCTGCTCAAGGACAGTCAGAGACTTATTCTGAAGCCACTCCTGTGTTGTCTTGGCTATCTGCATCAGGTCATAGTTGGGGCTGAAAGATGAACTGCCGCCCCAGTCTCCGGTTGCTGCACTCTGGAGCAGGTTCTGGTTAAGGGCACTCTGTATTTGGCTGCATTCATCCTTCCCTCAGTTCTGACCAGTCCCTGATGCTGCCACCACCATGCTTAAGTGTATGAATTACATTAGCCAAACAATGAGCTATGCCTGGTGTGCACCAGACAGTGTGCTTGGAGTTGTTATACCCCAGTTCTTTTATTGAACAGATCTGAATGAAGACGGAGTCCGACTTGCTTCAATTTAGTGCTGATTTATTTTGAAAGCCACAATAAAAAGTTACAGAAACACAAACCCGGGTGGCTCCTGCTCCAGACTACTGCTGGAAGAAAGGAGACCCCGGAAACACAGAGCCTAATACATTTATAAGATTTTGGGCTAACCCCTTACACAGACAGCTGTAAAAACATCAAGAGTTGGAGACAGTCCGATGTCTCCGTCTCATATCTTATGCTCCGCATGCATTGAGCACAAGTCATAACAAAATGAAGAACTCCATGTGTGTGTATGTTGTATGCGTGATGTGTAGCTAAAACATTCTCTCAGACATAATTCTTACACAAGATTAATACAAAAATAACTGGTGTCAAGGTACCCTTCTCAGAGTCAACATTATCTTCTAACCTTGAAGCAGAGCAAACTGGAGCAGACTTTGAATCTTATTAAACTGCATTACTATCACACATTAAAGTCTAATAATTATCTGACTGATTTATTCATTTCTAACAGAGTTCTGCTCAAACAGTTCAGTTTTTGTTCTATAAGACCAAAGACGGTTTTACCCACAGTGGCTTAGGTTCTTTGTCACAGCCAAGTCTAGGAAGAGTCTCTGTGGTTTCAGATGTCTTCTGTTTCACAGTTATTGAGGCCACTGTGTACCAGAGAGCACTCAAAGCTCTAGATATGCTTTTATAACCTGAGAGTTCCTTGGAGTTCTGCTCTTACTTTTTGTCCTGACATGGCATGCACTGTGAACTGTGGAACCTTACATACAGTGACAGCAACAGTCTAGTGTATTTAGGTTGCACCAATCAAGCCACAAGTAAGCAAAAGAGCATACCCCGAGAGTCTGCGAGAGTAGTGGTGGAAGATGACTCACAGGCAGGACACCCGGTTATTGACCTTGGAATGGATTTGACAATGAGTAGGGCGGGCACTCCAGTGGAAGCAACAGTATCAAAGGTAGAAGAAAGACAAGTGCAGGTATGTCACTGTGGCTGGAGGAAAGTGCCACCAAACTAGGGCCTTAGAATGCCAGATAGAATATCAGGGAAGGAAAAGATGCTTGGAGGCATGTGAAGAGCACAGTGGTCAGAGACTAGTTGGATAAAATCCGATAGATGTTCTTGAAGCATTGAAAGGGACAGTTGAGAAGAAGCTAGAGAAAATGGGAGATGTAATGAATACGGAGTGCACAGTTTTAGAGTTTGTAGAGTAGAAATAAAGCAGCAGTAAAGATAGTAAAGTCAAGGCAGCAGCAGATTTCCTATCATCATCCAAGTCATTTTCACAGTATCATTGTGTATAAATAAATTGTGACAACAAAAAAAGTCTTTATATATTATTTATGTTCTATTTATAGCTATGTGTCCTATATAAGACTGTATTTATTTTTCTATACCTTCAAATGGGTATACATTTTCAACAGAACTGTGTTTGTAGAAGGTAGGCCTACAGTACATTCTCTGTGACAGGGGCTATACGGGAGTGTAGTGTGACTATATAAGGGAGTGTTTACCTGTCCTGTCCTGCTGTAGGCCCATCATTTAAATCCTTAGGATACTTAAAATAGAGGTGTCTTAACACTGATGGTGTGTTGTTAGGAAATGCCAGATGCAAATGTTACATTTGACTACATTGGGCTGCAAAAGCTCAAAATGGTCCCGCACAAGTGACCTTGTTCTTTTTCTGGCTCTCTCCATCATCCAGATCAGTCTTTCCAAATATCAAATACGTTTGTCTTCTTCTTACACAGAACCCCACAAAATCTGACCATTTTCATGGATTTTTATCTTAATGGTACTTGGCACGTCTGATGATCTACACGTAACAGGAATCACTGACTGAGGATCAGCCCAAACTCATCATTCAGGTAGTGTAACTGTCACCTGAATCAAGTGAATCAACAGATCAGTGGTTGTATGTAGTGATGGTCCTCTGACACCTGAGGCTCCGACACGTGTGGTTTGGGTGACGTTTGAAGCAGTTGGGTGCGTCGGACGTCATGCGAATCAGCTGATTGGTTCGGTTTGTCATGTGAATCACTTTGCGGGATCTAGTGTGCTCATAGACAGGATATCCCTATTTAGTGGCTTTCTTTTAAATTTGGCTTTGCAGAGTAGGTTGGTTTGCTGCTGCTGTTGCTGTTAGTTGCTTTGAGAGTTAGTAGTGTTGTAGCAGATTGTGTATTTAGTGGAGAATCACTGTAGATAGAGAGATAGATCAATAGATAGCTAGATAGTAAGTTAGAGAGAAATAGATAAAGTAGTTACATAGTTAAATAACACTAGATATAGTTACATAGATAGTCCTTGTAAGATTTGAGTCTTATAGACTCTAGTTGCTTTGTAAGCTTTTGTTACCTCTCATACCTTTAGCTCCCCTTAGTTACTTTTCATAGCTTTATTTTCCTTGTTTATGCTGTAGGGTCCAGTTCTTGTTACCATGCTAACTCTGAGAGACGAGGCAGTCCAAGTAACTTCAAAACAGTGCTGGTTTATTCAAAGGATCACAGGTAAAATTAACATTACACGCTCAGGTATCTTGCACCTCCATACTGCACGCAAGCAGATGTAAGATGAAAGACTCAGAACCACAACAGGCCTATACATTATAACACCTCGGTTGGGCTAGCCCCATACTACACAGAAACGTCAACCGGGACGTCTCTCTCATCAGCTTTGGAGCTGGCTCTAGCAATAGTTAAAACATGAAGCAAATCAATGTGTGAATGTGTGTGTCTGTTGGTTAAGTGGTGTGTAGCTAAAAACATTCTCACGACCTCTAGTACATGTCGTGACTTGAACATAGGAACATTATGGCTAAGGCTACAGTTATATACATCATAATAATAATATTAAACACCCTGTCTGCTGACAGTCATCAACTCTTCTCTCTAGTTGTCCTTGACCAGAAGTACCCTGCAGAAACTCATGAGCAGGCCTAAGCATTTAACAGTCTAACTAGACATCCTCTCTCCACTAACATTTCTAATACATTAAGTATCTATCCAATATCTATCTGACTAAAAATATCTAACAATGCATATTACAGCCGTGTTGATGGTTGTCCAGAACTGCTGCGCTTTGGTTATTTTAGTGCATTTGTTTCCCTTGCTTATATATCTTACAGCTGTAATGACGTAGAATCTGCTTACTTTGAATGCTGTAACTTCTGTGTAGAGACTAGATGTCTGCATCTCCTTGTGACCAGACAGCCTATTTACATTTTAGCAAAGGCCTGTTTTACACTCACACCTTGACCCACTTAGCATATCCCAAGCTTTGCTTTGTCTTGGGATGTTCTGCAGAGGCCGGGGGCTACAACCTGAGAAGACCACCTGGCCAGTTTAACACACTTATTAGCATCACACACACACACATACACACACACACCTAGATTTACCATAGTTCAACATGGAAGTACGAGCTCCGGCGCACACCAAATGACCAATAGGATCACAAACTATTGAAGGTTGCACCCCTGTCCAGGGCGGAGCAGCCCAAGAAGATAAAATGTATTGTAAGACCTTAATTCGGGGTTCA
Organism: Monopterus albus; assembly: GCF_001952655.1. Classification (NCBI taxonomy): domain Eukaryota; kingdom Metazoa; phylum Chordata; class Actinopteri; order Synbranchiformes; family Synbranchidae; genus Monopterus; species Monopterus albus. Next base: position 148,581 of record NW_018128123.1, read on the forward strand.
GAAGTAGGATCTCCTGCGGGAGCTCTATCTCTCTGATCCCAGCGCTGTAAGGCCTACCTGTGATCAGACATTCAGTAAACTTTCTGTTGATTTCAAATAGTCCTCTCCTGTCTTCACTTCTTGTGCTTCCAACAAAAGAATCGGGTTAATTTCTAACATCCTAATTAATGTTTTATATATATATATA
>NW_018128123.1:152917-163587 GCF_001952655.1 Monopterus albus
CCAGCTTTGCAGCTGGTCATAGCAGTAGTCAAAACATGAAGCAAATCAATGTGCATGTGTGTGTGTCTGCTGATTAAGTGGTGTGTAGCTAAAAACATTCTCACGACCTCTAGTAACATGTCGTGACTTAAACATAAGAACATATTATGGCTAAGGCTACAGTTATACACGTCATAATAATAATATTAAACACCCTGTCTGCTGACAGTCATCAACTCTTCTCTCTAGTTATCCTTGACCAGATGTACCCTGTAGAAACTCATAAGCATGACTAAGCATTTAACAGTCTAACTAGACATCCTATCTCCACTAAACATTTCTAATACATAAAGTATCTATCTAATTTCTATCTGACTAAAAATACCTAACAATTTATAGGGTTGCACTCAGATATGCCAAATAAGGAACGTGGTCTATAACATGAGTTCATGTTTATTTTCTACTTTATTGTGTCAGCTTGAAACCATACAACCATTTAGTGTAGTTGAACAGGAATAGGCATGGCGAATCAAATCCCAAACAATCCATGAACCAATAAGTGACACGTCTTGATTGCACTTCATTTTATTGACCACTAGATGTCCTACTCGAGCACTGTGTCATTGAAGCCTCCAGTAATGTACCATTTTTGTGAACACTGTCGAAGCTTCAACAAAGCCTCAAACAGCCATCACTAGTTGTATGTTCCATCGTTCCTAGCTGCGAACCGCCAAATGCGAAACGTTTCGTGAACCTGTGTGAAACAATCACGCGACTTGGCACCTTTCGTACACGCCCCGGAAGTGTCGCGAGGGGCTCGAAGCGTGCTGATGCGGTATTCCAAGTCCACCCCTCAGCAGTCACATGACAGCTGTTTCAGGGGCTTTGCTAAATCTTACAAAATGGCAGCGTTCATACAGTGGAGAAGATTTGTCTTCTTTGATAAAGACGTGGTAAAGGATCCTGTGGATAATGAGAAAAACTTTGCACTTCCAGGTGGAATATCGGCTTCAGACTCCGGGCGGGGTCATATTGTTCTTGGAGATATCCTTTAACAGCACTAGCGCATACATTAGCCAGCTCAGCTAATGTTATGACAGCTGGTGCTAGCCACGACTTAACTAAAACGAAAGCAGGTCTCAAACCAAGATAGTTAGGTACCTTTGTTCGAAAAGAATAACTTCCACCTTAACTGTAAATCGAAACAATGAGCTTGAAACTGACCAGCTGAGGCAGGTTTTGTTCCGTTTTACGGCGGTTTACCAAACATTATTTAAAAAAAATGTCCAATTAAATGTGGAGTTGTTGTCGACAAAACGCCTGAAAGAAATGACTTGGTTAACGTTACACTTCTTTGGAGTCGTTGCTCCAGCACTGATAAACTTACAGTTCTTTACCAACGTTACTACAGCAAACTAGGGCGTTTTATTGAAGTAGTAATATACGTTTTGGCTCATTGGCTGAGTTTTCCTGTGGGTTTCGACAATATGACAAAGGTTTCTATCATGTAGCTGAGTGACGTACTGCACTGACAAATGTTCAGTATTTGTCATATCAGTAGGTTTTGAATTTGTTTAATCATACAAATGAAAAAGTAATTTATGGCAAGTTCCAATAACAGGCCTGATCTTTAGTAGTAAATCATGTTCTCTGTACAATCTACACAGCTAAAAGCATTTATACAGCACTGCTTTATGCAATTGGTTAGTAGGATTAGAATCAAAAAGAAATTATTCTAAATGTCACTGACTGGCAGTCTAGTTTTTGGCTCTCGTATTCTAAAACTAATACAGGAATGATACTCTTGCATTTTTTTGCTACAACTGTATATAATTGTCTTTGACCTAGAGTATTTTACATATGGATGGCAAGATTTGGCTATTGATGCGCTCCCTGCAGCTGACATGTTTTCAGGCCTACAAGTTGCGAGTGACACACCTGTACCAGCTGAAGCAGCACAGCATTCTTGTGTCAGTGGGGCAGGATGATCATGGAATAAACCCACTGGTAGGTGTGCAGTTCTCCAGAGAAGCCGATAACACAGAACAGTTGTGGCAGTGATTTCCATGGCCCACCAGATAACTGAATGAATACTCATTTTTCAGATAAAGGTTTGGAACCTTGACAAAAGAGACAGCGGAAATCCTCTCTGCACTAGGATTTTTCCTGCAATTCCTGGCAACAGACCAACTGAAGTGTCTTGCCTCAGTGTACATGAGAACCTCAACTTCATGGCCATTGGTAAAATGCAAAGAAAGGGTCTGCTTTCTGCCCATTAACTTAGTATTCTCTGTTTGGTTAACATCAGTTTTTCCTCTTACAGGCTTCACAGATGGCAGTGTGGTTTTGACCAAAGGTGACATCACCAGAGATCGCCACAGTAAAACTCTAACTCTGCATGAAGGAACCAGCCCAGTCACAGGCCTTGCCTTCCGCCAAGTGGCAAAGGTCACACATCTGTTTGTTGCTACTTTGGAGAAGGTCTATGTAAGTGTGGTGACTCTCAAAACATTTGGAGTGTGCAAAAGATAAACCCTTGTAACTTTTCATTAACCTTAACTATCATGTATTTGTCAGTTGTATGTTTTAGGGAGAAAATATTTTCTCAGCTACTGATGACTACTGTCGTGTAGCTGAATCATTTATTTTTTAAAGAGTCTGATGTAGAGGCTGCCATTCTGACTCCCTGTCCACTCTATTCTTGTCTCCCCTTGCTCAGTGCTACAACCTTTCCATCAAGGAGTACCCTAAAATACTGCTAGATACACATGGCTGCGCACTGCGCTGTTCCTCCCTGGCAGATCCCTCCCAGGATTCCCAGTTCATTGTAGCTGGTGATGAATGCGTGTACCTGTACCAGCCTGATGAACGAGGGCCCTGCTTTGCCTTTGATGGACACAAGCTGTTGGCGCACTGGCACCGTGGATATCTGTTTTTACTCATCAAGGATGCAAAGTCACCCGACAAGTAATGAAAGATGCTTTACAAAGTCACTTTACAGCAAGCTCGGTGTTTCTTTTCAACAGGGCTTTGCCTTTGTTTGTGTCAGTAGTCACCTGCTCCATTATGTATTTCTCCTGTATGCTAGTGGGTCAGAGAAGCTCAAATCCAGTGTGATGACTGAAGTGGCCACTAATACTTAAGTAGGCCTGATCTTTAACTCATAGTAGTTAAAATATAACCTCTGCTTGCATGACAAATACATACTTGCAGTGTCTCTTTGACCACTGTTCCAAATTCAGCTTTCTTTTGCACTGCATTGCTTTCTATATACTCTGTCAAATCAGCATCAGATCTTATGTAGTAGCACTTTATGCAAATGAAATAAAATGCTCCCCCCAACCCCTCATGCGTTAAAGGCATGTAACACTATGGTTTGTGTGTTAGAAAACTCAAATCAAGCAAATCTGACTTTTTTTACAGTCTGGAAGATGAAATGCAATATCAAGCCAACCTCATGTAAAGGTACATTTTTATAGAAACTGAGGAGTCTTTATTCTGCAAGTAGAAACTGTTTCCTGTGAATGGCATCGCAAGCACTTTTTTCAGCAATGGCTTGAAACATGCAAATGACAAAAGTATTTGTCTGACTGACTTAAAAAGGTGAAAATAATAAGTGTTTTTATTCCAGGTTTTAGTCCAGCAAATGGTTGGCAGCTTAACAAAGAGGCAGTACACACATTTCCTGTGAAACTGCTGACAGCATTACTTTTCTCCTCAGGACAGGGTACGGTAGCAGGGAGAGCTCTCCATCAGACAAACAGCTTCTGACCATCTACGACCTGGACAACAAGTTCATCGCCTACAGTGCCTCTTTTGATGATGTCGTTGATATAGTGGCAGAGTGGGGCACCTTCTCCATCCTGACCAGAGATGGAAAAATGTTTGCTCTCCAGGAGAAAGACACACAGACCAAACTGGAGGTGGGTCCGGAGGGCTGTAGTTGATAATTCCTTATAAATCTTACTGTGGATCAGGAAGCAAGGTTGTCACTACCTTGTTTGCCTGTTAAGATGCTGTTTAAGAAGAACCTATTTGTGATGGCCATAAACCTGGCTAAGAGCCAGCACCTGGACAGTGACGGGCTGTCGGAAATCTTCAGACAGTATGGTGACCACCTTTACCTTAAGGGAGACCATGACGGTGCCATTCAGCAGTACATTCGGTAATTGCATCACTAAACATTTCCCAGGGCTGAAAATGTTGTTGTCAATAGGGCTGTGATATGTGCTCAAGTGAGCTAATCCTTTAGAGTTTTTTGTTTGTGATGAATTCAATAGAAACGTTAAGGATGTGCCGGAGAAGAGGTGCCATGATTATTCATTTCCAGTGTAGTGTCTAATCCTATGACTTGTATACATCTATAATTGCTGCGCTTTAGGAGACTGAATTGCTGATCTGTTCCCCCATTAATAAAGGCACTCTTACAGCATCACTGTATTTTCTCACAGCACTATTGGAAAACTGGAGCCATCATACGTCATCAGGAAATTTCTAGATGCACAGAGGATTCACAACCTGACAGCATATCTGCAAGCCCTGCACAGGCAGTCGCTGGCTAATGCAGACCACACCACGCTGCTGCTGAACTGCTACACCAAGCTAAAGGACAGCTCCAAGCTGGAAGAGTTCATTAAGGTGACTGACTGTTAACAGTCAGTGCTGAGGATATAGGTTTTGGTAAAAAAAGAAAATGTGAAATGACTGTTTTTCTGTGATGACAGTAGTAGGAATAATGAGTGGTTTCCATTAGAGAACAGTGGGCCTTAATGAAGAAGTCACTTATTATACTCTAGTACCACTGTCTCCCCACCCACACTGTACTTCAACAGAGTCGTGAAAGTGAGGTCCATTTTGACATTGAGATTGCCATCAAGGTTCTTCGGCAGGCCAGCTACCACAGCCACGCTGTGTTCTTGGCTGAGAAACACATGCAACATGAGTGGTACCTGAAGATCCAGCTGGAAGACCTCAAGGTACAAACATGTGAGCACAAGTATAAATGTTTAGAGGGGTACAGTATTTAGATTTTCTCTTGAAGCTGCAGAGAACTCATTCATCTGCCCTTAAAAGTCATTGCCTAGGTGTGCATTTCTTTATTTCTGAGAGGGCCTGAGAGTTCAATGTACTGCAACTTAAGAAAGCACATGCAAGTAGAAAAAAACACAAATCAATGAAGAACATGCAGAGCTTTTAGGAAAAATGCTGTAAAGTGAGAAAACATGTCCAAATACAGAAACAATGCTGAAAACAACCAAATGATGGAACAGTAACATTTATAATATTTCCGGCTTGTTTCAGTATTTGGTTGCATTTTTCACTTTGCACCATTTTTTTCTAAATCCTGCACATGTTGTCAAATAGGTAAATTGGCCTTTTCTTAGTTTTCCTGGTTTGTCTGTTCTGTTTCAGTACACTGGGCTCTCAGGGCCACCATACTAAAGAATACATCCATAATAGGCACAGAGTCAAATATGTTATTTCACTATGAATAATTAATCGGCTCAGAGCAGAAACAACTAACTTCCAAATGTCTGCTAATAGTTATTTTCCTTCCTGTCAAATCAAAACACACAGACATGTATGGCATCAACAATAAATATCCCTAAAGCTGTTTAAAAGTGACTGAAGAATGGCTGTGCTTCAGATCTTGTCTCATAGCCACCAGCTGATTGTCGGTACAGTGTGAGCAGGAACTGTAGCCAAAGTGGCAGGACTTTCCATGATGCAGATTTTCCAAAATGTTAACAAATTGCCTAAAATCACAGTGCTGTGGACAGTTCAATATTCAGTCATCCTCAGGTTAAAGTTTATTTTTAAACATTGAAGCCTGACACTATGACTTAACAATAAATGAAATCTGAGGAGCTGAAGTTGGGGACTGTCTCAAAAGCCAAAGTCTTTTCAGTGTTTTGTTAATAGCTTTTTCATTTTTTTCATAGACACTTCAAACTGACTTAATTTTTATCTGCAACACCTCAGATTGCATCCATAAACTGTTTTTAAAACAATGCAGTGTGTCTGTAGCTGTTATGGATCGTTTTTAGTCAGTAGCTTTCTCTTTTCTGCCCTTGACACTGATTTTTCATTTAGTCTGAGCCTCTTTCCAACCACATACACAACCTCTAATTTTTAAAGGAACGCATGCCATGTGACCCAGTCCAATTCTGACCTGTATTTACCCACTGTTAGAACTTTGTATTGCCATAGTTTATTTAAACCTGATCCAATAACAGTTAATATTTAGACTTAAATTATACCTAAATTTGTCTTCTAGATTAATACATACAAGTATAAATGGTGGTAGAAGACAATGAAGCATTTTCTAATAAGTGTAGACCAATGCTTAATTTCTGTGATATAAACAGATGCTCTATTAGCGCTGCATTACACCCACAATGGCTTTTTGTGGGCACAGTAACTCAGTTATCTGACTGTATTTCCCCCAAAACCCAGAACTACCAGGAAGGCCTGCGTTACATTGGCCGCCTGCCTTTTGAGCAAGCTGAGAGCAACATGAAGCGTTACGGCAAGACACTGATGCACCATGTTCCTGAAGGTACCACGCTGCTCCTGAAGGGCTTGTGCACCAAATACCAGCCCAACAGAGACACTGCTGAAAAAGACAGCCTGGACAACAGTCCAGGCAACAAGGTCGGTGTACAGTGCGGCTGTTCTCTCCTGTTTAAGGAAAATTCCTGTCATTCTTATGCGGTGCTCTAATAGCCTTGTGGTCCTGCAATTATCCGAGTGATTGCGTATTAATGTTCATCACAAATGTTATAAATGACTGTCCATAATTGTTTTGGTTTAAGGCCAACTCAGAGGAATTCATCCCGATTTTTGCCAACAACCCTCGGGAGCTGAAAGCCTTCCTGGAGCACATGATTGAGGTGGACCCCTGTTCTCCCCAGGGTGTGTATGACACACTGCTGGAGCTTCGGCTACAAGACTGGGCACATGAGCAGGACCCGGAGGTCAGTGTAAAACACACAAACTACCAACGAATCCTTGCATAATAAAGCTACAATAAATGGCAGCTGCTGTGTGATTGTTGTTCCAGAAAATTAGAAGAATTGCATAAATTTTGGTTAACACAGAAAAACAGTTTGACTTACTTTTTCTAATGTGTGTGTGGCAGAGAAAAAAGGTTCTGCAAGGGGAAGCTGTGTCACTGTTGAGGAGTGACAACACGGTGTTTGATAAAGCCCTGGTCCTCTGCCAGATGCACAACTTCAAAGAAGGTGTTCTCTACCTTTATGAGAAGGGCAAACTGTGAGTGAGTGAGAGATCAGCATCTGAATATGTGATCATGAAGCACAAAAATCTGTCTAATCTATGCTCTGTATTTGTGTGCAGGTACCAGCAGATTATGCACTACCACATGCAAAATGAGGAGTATGGTAAAGTGGTAGAAGCTTGCAAGCGCTATGGAGAACAGGAGGGTTGCCTTTGGGAGCAGGCACTGGGGTACTTTGCCAGGAAAGAAGAGGACTGCAAGGCCTACATCAGTGAGGTCCTACATCACATTGACCAAAACAACTTAATGCCTCCGTTACTTGGTGAGTTGGTGAACATTTAGTTTCATACTGCATGCAGGCTTGCGTGGATGTTATTTATAATGTCCAGTGTTTCCCACAGCATTACATTTTAATGGTGGAGGTATAATGCTGTTGTGCTGTTCATCCAACCTGTCCCTTCTGCTCTAGCTCTCCCTAAGCAGCAGCATGTTGGCTGCTGCCCTCCTCCTACATCTTTCTCTTCCTGACCCTTTCTTGCTGCTTGGAACCAATAAAGATTTGAAACGAGTCAGCTGGATACCTAATCACACCAATCGGACTGCTCAGCTTTCTCAAGTGTGTTTTTCTATGTTCTCCTGGACTGAGAGGGGCAGACATTCAGCATCAGAGTTCATGACCTAGTGTTAACTTCACCACTTATGGAGCAGTTCATGTACATCCATGCTATATACAGCATGCTGAGCTCAGTAGCAGCATAGCTGGCCTTACAAGCTTGTTAATAACACAGTAGAAGAGTTGGATTTCAGTGACCGACAGTGTTGTGTTTAAAAAAAAAAAAAAAAAAAAAAAACGGGGGGGGAGAGGGTCCTGTGGTATGGTTAACAGGGAGAAACGGAGCAGGGCACAGAGGGACTGAGCGAATACATGTGCTACACATGGCACTACACTGAAATAAGATTTATTCATTTCTACTGCTTGTCCCTGAACGGGGTCACGAAATAAGATTTAACCTATCTTAAATCAATATGTGGTGGTCAATGTTGATATTGTACCCGCCAAAAATAAATCGCTGTATGGGAAACACTGATGTCATTAGAATCAGTTCAGGCAAAGACGAGAACACTGAGATCTCTCAGCATCAGTATGATGTTTGAAAAGAAGCTGGTACATTTCATTTGATATTTCTGTGGCCACAGTGGTGCAGACGCTGGCACATAACTCGACAGCCACTCTCTCCGTCATCAAGGATTACCTCATCAACAAGCTGCAGAGGGAGAGCCAGCAGATAGAGGATGATGAACGCAAAATCCGCCAGTACCGTGAAGAAACTGCTCACCTCCGCTCTGAGATCCAGGAGTTGAAAACAAGGTAGATAACATAAAATATGAGGTGTGTGAGGATTGTTCTTTTGAACATTTGAGGGGTGTATTTATCATTCCCAAGCCTTTTTTAATTAACACCAGCGGTTCTAATGGTTTCTTACTGCAGTAATGTCATCCTCCATTTTTTTTTTTTAATGACTAACTTCTGTCAGCTACAGTCACTGTAACTGTGTGGGAGTACTGGCAAACAATTTGCGCTGATGTGACCTACAGAAGCCATAGATTGCCTAATGCCAATCTTTACTGAAATATTTCCACCCAGTGCCAAGATATTCCAGAAGACCAAGTGTAACATGTGCAACAGCCCCCTGGACTTGCCGTCTGTTCATTTCCTGTGTAGCCACTCCTTCCACCAACACTGCTTCGAAAGCTATGCTGAGAGTGAGGCGGAGTGCCCAACATGCACTCCAGAGAACCGCAAAGTCATGGATATGTTGCGTGCTCAGGACCAGAAACGTGACCTGCATGACCACTTTGACAGACAGGTAACAGTACATCCACTTTCACTGGAGGAATGTTGACCAAAAATGATACAAGGTGTATGTTGAATTATTCGCTTCCATTCATTTATGCCTGTTTTAATCTAACAGTCTGCCTTACTAAACCTTGGGAAATGAAATTATACTTTAATTGCAGTTTACCGGCTGACTTGTGTAGTTGCACCTGTGCAAATCTGCAGGAATGTTTAATTATACAACAAATTCTTGTCTTTTCTGTGGTTTTCAGTTGCGCATCGCTAACGATGGTTTCTCGGTGGTGGCCGACTATTTTGGTCGAGGAGTGTTTAACAAACTGACTCTGGTCACTGACCCACCTGCTAGCAAAACTGTTGGGAGCCTAGAAGTCAGCCTGCAGAGAGACCTTCTTATCCACACCAAGAGAAACTGCTAGAAACTTCAGCTTGCTAGTACAGACAGCCACATTTGTGGGGCACCTTATTTGCATAACTGTTCATAGTCTTAGTCATGATTCACTGGGGACTGTATAAATGTACTTTAGTCTAAAACCTTTAATACTGTGTCTTAAAACCTTGATGAATGCTGTTTCAGTGTTTTTGCTTGTTGTAATTACACAGTCTTGCACATAACACTCAAAAATAGTTCATCCATTTGTCATTAATGAAACCGAGTGTTGAAATTGTGAATAAATTCATTATTCAGTGGTAGGTGTATTTTCTTGATATAACATGGTGTGTTTATTTTAGAGAGCCAAAGTTTTGATGCCACGTCCCAGTTGGCCTACCTTGCATTAGAAGAATCGGCTTTATTGGCCAGGTGTGTGGGACACACAAGGAATTTGACTCTGGTACATCGGCTCTCAATGTGCATGTACATACCCCCATGCAAGGGGCAAGTAAACCAACGTAATGCTGTGTAATATAACAAAATAAGGAGTATTAACAGGCAGTAAACAATGCAGGCAGTAAACAATGCAGACAGACAAAGGAATGCTCATTGAAATGAGATAAATAGTAATAAAAATAGAGTGCTTAAAAAATAGAGACCTGTATGGATCTGTATAATCTGTACAATGTACAGTATATACAATGTATATTTACAGGCATTGCACTGAGGGTCATTGTCTCATCATACTGTCGTGGGTTAAGTGTTTATCAGAGTGACAGTCTTGGGGAAGAAACTGTCCTTGTGCCTGGTTTTCTTTATGCACAGTGACCTGTAACGCCATCCAGAGGGGGGGAGTTCAAACAGATTGTGTCTGGGGTGTGAGGGGTCTGCAGTGATCCTCTCTGCCCTCCTTTTGATCCGTGAGGTGTACAGGTCCTCCATGGAGGGCAGGCTCACACCAATGACCTTTTCTACAGTCCTGACTGTCTGCTGAAGTCTGTGCTTGTCCTGTTTGGTTGCTGAGCCAAACTAGACAGTGATGGAGGTGCAGAGAACAGACTCGATGATTCCTCTGTAGAACTATATCAGCAGCTCCTGGGGCAGGTTGAACTTCCTGAGCTGGCACAGAAAGTACATCCTCTGCTGTACCTTCTTGATGATGGTCCTGATGTTGGCTGTCCACTTAAGGTCCTGGGAGATAGTGGAGCCCAGGAACTTGTAGG
>NW_018128123.1:163861-165889 GCF_001952655.1 Monopterus albus
CAGACTGACTCGTCACCGTCTCGGATGAGACCAATGACCGTTGTGTCATCTGCAAACTTTAGGAGCTTGACAGAGGGGTCCTTCGAGATGCAGTCGTTGGTGTAGAGTGAAAACAGCAGAGTGGAGAGCACACGTCCCTGGGGGGAACCTGTGCTTATTGTCTGGGTGCAGGATGTGGTTTTCCCCAGCCTCACCTGCTGCTCCCTGTCTGTCAGAAAGCTAGTAATCCACTGACAGGTGGGGGATGGTTTTCTATAGCCAGTGATGGTTTTCAGGCTCCCCACACAGATGAGGGGTTGTTGGCTGAAACCTGAGTTTTCAGCTTTTCAGAGTAGCTCCAGTTTGCTGCTCTGATCTCCCTTGTCAGTATGTTCTTGGCCTGGCTGTACAGAGCCCTGTCCCCACACCTGTAAGCCTCCTCTTTGGCACGACGAAGCTGCTTGAGTCTTGCTCTAAACCAGTGCTTGTTGTTGTTAGCATATTCATTCAATGCAGTTTCTTATTGAGCATGTTTAAAATGCAAGTAAGATGGCATGTTTCTTGGGATTGTTTTTCATATTTTAATTTGCCAACCACTACCACTCTGGCTTTTAAAAGCTGAAACCTTCAACAAAGTTAAATTTAATTTTAGCTTTGGAAAAACTGCAGCTGCTTAATTCGGTCTTACTAGGCCTACTATTCTTAATATGTGCTTATTATTCTTATTGCCCTCTGATCGGTCTGCAACACCTTAAAGCCATTAACATTTTCTGTGATGTGTCCCACTGTAGCCTTTATGGCAGTTCAGGTCATATGGGGTACCCAAAATTGCCCCCGGGGTTATCGCGTGCTTGTGCTTGGGAGTGCGATTGAGTGAATGGGCAAATAGTGTAAAAGTGCTTTGAGTGTGCTGCGATGCATAGGAAAGTGCTGTACAAGTATAAGACCGTTTACCAGTTAGACCAGTCTAGAAATTTGAGGTTCAAACTTGCAGTGGTTGCTAACCTGGAAAACTGTCTGGCCTTTCTTGTTGCTAAAAGCTTGTGCTAGTCACATCCAGAGATGCTTTTCATGAGCTTTGCAAAAAGAATTTGATTGTCCTTTAATTCCTGTTAGATTTCATGGAAAAGTCGTATTACTCTGATCATTTACTGAAAATAAGCGGTTTACTTGGATTTGTACTTATGACTTTAACAAACTAAATACTGTTGCTTTTGTTATTAATGCAGTTTTTTCTCTAAATTGCAGGCCAGGAGACATGCTTTATAAATGAAAATAATTAATTAACGAAATTGGAAAAACACAGTTTTTCCAATTCCAATACTGTTTAACAGTAGCCAGCGTATATCAATAACAGCGAGCTTCAGATCGCTCAAAATAAAGTATGAAACTCAACATTTAACTAACCTCATAGAGTTTATGCAGGCGTGGGGTTTGCTCAGTTCACCTGGAAATGTCGTCATCTAAATAACACCCACTATCTGGACGTGGACCAATTGGATGTAGCAAAAATCGATTTTCGGCGTCACTCAACTCACGTGGACCAATCACAGAGAGGTGCTTAGAGCCAGGAGGGTGGGCTTGGGAGTGTAGCACCAGCCGGGTATCAATACATACGAAATTAATTACCGGAGGCAAGGGCGTCTTCTTTTCAAAACAAGAGCATGCAACTTGATACTACAGGAAACAACACCAAAACGGTTTCGTTATAATTGCGAAATGAAGATTTTTTTTCATCCGCAAAGTCGGATACGGTTATCTTCATTGACTAATGTATGTGTATCGATTGGGATGCAATACGGTAATAAAACCTTACTTTGAGAATGTCATTCTCAGAACATTTGTTTTATAAATGCATTACATTGTTAATACATCCATTTTTTTTGTTCTTTGTTTTTAATTTGGTATTCGCTCAAAAACAACTGCCAATGCACAGTCGGTAACAATACCTGTTGGTTGGCGTTGTCTTATTCTTAAATGCGAACCGGAAGCGGTATGTGTGGTTACAGTCAGCTTGACAGTAGTTGTTCTCCTAGCAGCGGCTCGAGC
>NW_018128123.1:165997-177542 GCF_001952655.1 Monopterus albus
CAGTATTTGTCCTCCTAGCAGCGGCTCGAGCGGATCCAATGAGGTGACGCCGCGTTCCGGGCCCGAGTGCTGAGAGCGAGCCGGTGATAAGGGGAACTAAAAACTACCAAACGTGACAATAAAGAGGTTCCAAATCAAGGGATAAGGTCATTCAGGACAAACTGATCTTAGAGCCTGGCCGGAAAAGCGCAGTCTGTTGGTAGCTCATTCACACTTTGTTTTTTTCGCATTTGAGGAAAGGTAAGTTCATGCCACACCACAGTGCACCTATCATGCTTTAGATGGTTGTCAGACAGCGTGTTAGCCAACAGTAACCTTAGCCGTCAACTTTTGTCAGGTCTGTTTTTTCCAGCTAAACAAATGGTCCAGTTGTGTTCGAATTGAGCGGTTAACTTAGCTACTGGTTAAGGTGTAACGCTAACAAAGGTATCGTATAACATTACCATAACTGTATGATACAGACCAGCTACTTATTCTCTGACTAGCCAGTTCTTTCAAGCGATTTTTCAAAGCTAATAGACAAGTGTTTTTTTAATCGGGGTTTCGAGCTCCTATATCCGCTTTCCTGCGTCACTGCCTCACCGGGCTAGAAGCTTCTACACTTGCATGTTGTTTTCTAAATACAAACGATGTTCGTTTTTTAATGTGTTCAATCTGAATTGTAAGTTTACACCCGAGGAGGCATTTTCACGAGTGAATATTCGAAAACTACTTTATCTTGACTGCACTGGTTCCTTGTAGAGAGAGCGGTTAATGCCACGTGTTTGGAGACTGTCAACACCTGTGAGGGCTGGATCAGGTGCACTAGATGCTGACATATCGGCTACCTGGACACAATCCACTGTAAACATTGCAAAATTAGCACCAAAGAGCTGAAAGCAAGTGACTGAACACTTGTATTTGTGTATCTATTCCTGTTTGAAGTTGTGGAAGATCCCTGTATAGAGATCAAGCTTGGGTATACAGTGGGTACGGAAAGTATTCAGCCCCCCTTAAATTTTTCACTCTTTGTTATATTGCAGCCATATGCTAAAATCATTTAAGTTCATTTTTCCCTCATTAATGTACACACAGCACCCCATATTGACAGAAAAACACAGAAGTTTTGACATTTTTGCAGATTTATTAAAAAAGAAAAACTGAAATATCACATGGTCATAAGTATTCAGACCCTTTGCTGTGACACTCATATATTTAACTTAGGTGCTGTCCATTTCTTCTGATCATCCCTGAGATGGTTCTACACCTTCATTTGAGTCCAGCTGTGTTTGATTATACTGATTGGACGTGATTAGGAAAGCCACACACCTGTCTATATAAGACCCTACAGCTCACAGTGCATGTCAGAGCAAATGAGAATCATGAGGTCAAAGGAACTGCCTGAAGAGCTCAGAGACAGAACTGTGGCAAGGCACAGATCTGGCCAAGGTTACAAAAAAAAATTTCTGCTGCACTTAAGGTTCCTAAGAGCACAGTCGCCTCCATAATCCTTAAATGGAAGACGTTTGGGACGACCAGAACCCTTCCTAGAGCTGGCCATCCAGCCAAACTGAGCTATCAGGGCAGAAGAACCTTGGTGAGAGAGGTACAGAAGAACCCAAAGATGACTGTGGCTGAGCTCCAGAGATGCAGTCAGGAGATTGGAGAAAGTTGTAGAAAGTCAACCATCACTGCAGCCCCCCTCTCCAGAGTGCTCAGGACCTCAGACTGGGCTGAAGGTTCACCTTCCAACAAGACAATGACCCTAAGCACACAGCTAAAATAACGAAGGAGTGGCTTCACAACAACTCCGGGTCTGTTCTTGAATGGACCAGACAGAGCCCTGACTTAAACCCAATTTAGCATCTCTGGAGAGACCTGAAAATGGCTGTCCACCAACGTTTACCATCCAACCTGACAGAACTGGAGAGGATCTGCAAGGAGGAATGGCAGAGGATCCCCAAATGCAGGTGTGAAAAACTTGTTGCATCATTCCCAAAAAGACTCATGGCTGTATTAGCTCAAAAGGGTGCTTCTACTAAATACTGAGCAAAGGGTCTGAATACTTATGACCATGTTATATTTCAGTTTTTCTTTTTTAATAAATCTGCAAAAATGTCAAACATTCTGTGTTTTTCTGTCAATATGGGGTGCTATGTGTACATTAATGAGGAAAAAAATGAACTTAAATGATTTTAGCATATGGCTGCAATATAACAGAGTGAAAAATTTAAGGGGGTCTAAATACTTTCCATACCCACTGTACATGCAAAACGAGCAGGTTTGACTTTTCATGTAGGAGATAATCCTGTTCCTCATGGCGGCTGCACCTGCTCTTACATGATGAGTAAATAGAACCAAGATAAGTGTGTGTGGCATTGATGGTGATGAAGTTCCTGTAAGATGCATTTCTTAGCTGAGGCTTTGACACACAAGGCAGATGTGGCCAAGGTTAGGACAAGTAAGGACTTGTAAAGGGCTATTCAGTTGAAAATCTGGGGTTCACAAATGTTTAATTTGTTTGTCTTTATAGCACATCATGGGGGGTAGGAAGCTAGTGCCGGTTGCTCTCTTTTGCCTTGTCCTGGCTCTGCTGCCTTCTCACACAGGTAATACACAATGCATCAGCTTACACAGACATACTTTTTCTAATATAAAGCCCTGATTGCAGTGCTGTCAGCCAAGAGGGATTACCTGCTAAAGACACTGGCCGTTTAGCTCCAACACTTCCATACTGTTAAAGACATGCGGCTATTGATCAGTGAAACAGATAAGATGGGTGAATAATGCAACCTGTGCAGTTTCTCACATTAATGTAGCACATCTTTGTTTGCAGTGACCGTAGCTGTCATGTCAGTTGATCTAGGCAGTGAGTGGATGAAAATGGCCATAGTAAAACCTGGTGTGCCAATGGAGATTGTTCTCAACAAGTGAGTGTAACTGTGTGTTTGTCTTCATTTGCAGTAGAGTAAGTGCACATGCCAGGTTTGTATGTTAGGGGAAATATAACTGGGGAAAATGCAAACACCAAGTTTTGTTTCCTTTTACAGCATGTTAAATTTCTAAAAACCAAAGTCCAAAAGCAAGCCAAAATAATACAGCATGAAACAACATTTCAGAGTTGATGTCTATGTTTTTCTTCAGGGAGTCGAGGAGGAAAACACCCACAGTTGTTTGTCTCAAGGAAAATGAACGACTTTTTGGAGATGGTGCACTGGGAGTGGTATGGCTTCTCAAATTTCCTAAACTGAGCTTGATAGAAAGCGAGCTTAATCTGATGAATATCATTTTCAGTTAACGGAAAGCCAAGTTAAAAACACTTTAAAGTCAAAATGAGATGTATATGTATTTTCCTTTTATGCAATTAATGGTCCTACTGTGTACATTTCAGTCTGTGAAGAATCCCAAAACAGTTTATAGGCACCTGCAAAGCTTGCTGGGCAAAAAGCATGACAACCCCCAGGTGGCGCTCTATCAGAAACGTTTCCCTGAGCACCAGCTGCAAGAGGACCCAACGAGAGGCACCGTTTGCTTTAAAAGCTCTGAGTGAGTTTCCTGCTTCACATTTCTTGTCATACAGTTAATGATGTATGTCAACTCTTCTGTCCGTTTATCTGAACTACTGAGCCTTCAAATAGTTTGCATGCGATTGCCCTGACCTCAAAAGTTCAAAGCATGATTAGTTTGTCGTTTAGTCTCTACGTGGTATATACAATAATATGCTATATTAGGCTGTGCCCTACAGTATAGACATTTGGTATGGTGTTCACATCTGAAACACATTTGTTTATTACTGATTGTTGGGGATCCTTAGAGATATGTATTATAACGGTTGTCATGGAAACATCGGTCCTGGAGTCCCATCTGTAAAACACGTTATCAATAGATTATAAAAGGAAACGGCACTGTTGTTCAGATTCATCTGACCTTGCTCTCTGCTTTTTCTTCTGCCAGAGAAATGCAGTACAGCCCTGAGGAGCTCCTCGGGATGGTGCTCAATTATTCTCGTGGACTGGCTCAGGACTTTGCAGGTTAGTTGGCTTGAGCAAAAAGATGCTTCGCTATATGACCTTCTCACATATGTGAAACATGGATTTTTTTTTTTTTTCTGCCTCCTCTCAATCTTTCCAATTCACAGAACAACCTATCAAAGATGCAGTGATCACCGTCCCAGCCTTTTTCAATCAGGCAGAGCGCAGGGCAGTCCTGCAGGCTGCACAGATGGCAGGTCTGAAGGTGCTTCAGCTCATCAATGACAACACAGCTGTGGCCTTGAATTATGGGGTCTTCAGAAGAAAAGATATAGATAACACAGCTAAGGTGCTCATTCAGCATTTTATTTTATACATGTTGAAGAATCAGACTGGTGATATTCTGTGTTCAACTTGCAGTCGACAAATCCCATGTGCAGACCCACATCAACGATGAATATTAACTAGCACTGTGTGTTTCCAAAGTCTGATTTGTCTCACTCCTCTGTGCCACGGAGCTCCACTGTTGATCCAAAATTATTAAACACACAACAGCGAGGCACACTGTTGTACTGGGTGACACTCATTTAGTATGAACATACATGCACACACTGTAGTTTAGTTTGGCTTAACTCCCACATACACTGTCCATCTGCTAGAAATACTCACTGGAGCACTGAAAGTGGATTAACGTTGGAGTAACATTTGCTTACACTTGGTACAGTGATTACCCCAGTTTTTTTTTTTTTTTTTTTTTGGAAATTTTTTTTTTTTTTAACCCCATTGTGAGCAGTTTATAAATGACACTTTTTGTCTCAGTTTATAAATGTCAGAATCAGGGGACCTGGAGCCGAGAGTGACAGACAGTAGGAAAGTCAGAGTATCGAGATAGACATTGTTGGTCTTGGTCTTTTCAAGGGATTTGTTGATAATAACAGAAATATAAATTAATGGTAGCCTTTATCCTTAAATTGTTGGTTTGCCAGAGAATTATTTGATAAGCAGGTGATACTTAATATTGTTCACACTGTAAAGTAGCTTTATATTTAGGTTACACTGACATGAATGTATTTGTAACAGTGTAGGAAGTGCCTAGCTAGCTACAACGGACTACGAAATCACTGACAGTCTCATCTTGCTTCCTTTCAGAATGTGATGTTTTATGATATGGGCTCGGGCAGCACTACAGCCACCATCGTCACTTATCAGACAGTCAAGACCAAGGAGTCTGGCACCCAGCCCCAGCTACAGATCCGAGGTGTTGGGTGAGTTTTCTACTAAAAATGCTTGTGCCAGTAAAGGCCTAAATCTGTTCAGTGAGACGACCTCTCAGGTCTGTTGTTTCAAAGAGCTTTTAAAATATGCAAAATCCTCCAACGTCAAGATAGAGTATAAAATATGGAAAGTGTGTGTATAATTGCACAGTGTAGTGTAGCCTCTTGTTTGGGTAAATAGTCCTGAAGTATCAATATTAAACAAGTGAAAGGATGAAACGGATGAATAGATGGGAAATGGATAATATGAATAAATGGAAATATTTCATCTAGGGCTGCACGATAAACTGTTTTGTGAGCATGCTTTAGATCCCCGTGCGATCTCGGTCTCATGTGACAATGATTTTGCCGTGTTTGCATTAGCACAGTGATGCCCTGCATCAAACCAAGCGCTCCCTTTTCCTTGATAAGCTGCACACTGAAAACACTTGCATGCAATTTGTCCATTTACACATCGGTGACGTCATCAGGAGCAACTTGGGGTTCAGTTTGAAGGACACTTTGACTGGAGAAGCCAGGAATCAAACTGCCAACCTTCTGCATAGGAAACAACCCGCTTTACCTTTGAGCCAGCCACCTCCTTAAAGCTTAAAGAGATACTGTACTTTGTGTGGGTGTCTGTTTTTCCTCAAGTGTGTCTGAATAGGAAAACCAAATTCTTCTCTCGATTGTCAGCCCATTTCAAAAACACGCGTTTTAAAAATAGTCATTCACTCTTCACAAATACTTCTTAAGCACTGAAGACTAAAGTGTATTTATCATATTCTGGCTCTAGGTTTGACCGTGGGCTAGGGGGCTTTGAGATGGACCTGCGACTCCGGGACCACCTGGCCAAATTGTTCAACAACCAGAAGAAGAGCAAGAAGGATGTGAGGGAGAACCCCCGGGCCATGGCAAAACTCCTCAAAGAGGCTCAGAGGCTCAAAACAGTGCTCAGTGCAAATGTAGACTTTATGGCCCAGGTGAGTTCAGTGACGTGGACTGTTGGGCCTCAGTCCATCTCAGTGGTGGTGCCTGATGCAGTAATGTTGGAACCATCTGCAGCATCTTAATTAATTTGATAGCTTAAAATACAATTGTGAGCATTGTGAATTATTATTTAAATGAAATGATTTAAGGTTTTAGAAATGTTGCTGTTTATTGTCCAGATAATCGTAATATCTGGGTGCATTACCAGTGCAGTGAACAAAGTGTTCTTTCAGGTGGAAGGTTTGATGGATGATATTGACTTTAAAGCCAAGGTGACCAGGGCCGAGTTTGAAGAGCTGTGTGTTGATCTCTTTGAAAGAGTGCCTCGCCCAGTGCAGGACGCCCTCACTGCCGCAGAAATGAAGCTGGTCAGTATCACCACCTCATGCCTTTGCAAGTTTTACATGGTTATAGTTTGTTTCCCCACCAAAGAGATTAGTCCCTCAGAAGTTCAGTTGCTGGACACAAGTTGTCTTCCAGTCTCTGCTCTGTACTGTGGGTTTCATGTTTCCATATCACATTTGTGCAAGTTAGGGTCATTGGCATCCATACTAGTTGTGATGTCATAAATCATGCTGAGAACGTGGCCTTTTCAGCACATTTATTTGTTGTCTTTCCTTTGTTTAATTAAAATATTGTCATGAAAATCAGTGTTAAACGAAAAGATAAAATCCTTGATTAGAAAACAAACTGGAGTTTGACACACATTGCATTGACTACTTCTAGTGGTGCCTGTCAAACGGAGTACAAATCCATCAACAGAATACATGTTGCCTCCACTTAGGAAGTAATTAGACAGCATGACTGATATTACTGTAGGACAAGATCATTTTATTAGTGTTAGTTAATGGAGCTTTCTGACTCTGAGTTCTTACATTTCTGCCAACAGGATGAAATTGAGCAGGTGATTTTAGTAGGGGGCTCCACCCGTGTCCCCAGGGTTCAGGAAGTGCTTCTCAAAGCTGTGGGGAAGTAAGTGACAACCAAAGAGATGTTGCTGTGATTTGAAAAACTTTCTATTTCAAAAAGGTTAATAAAGAACTCCGTTCATCTGCAACTTGAACTTTGATGCCACATTTTGTTTTTTCTTTTTGTACCTGCATTTGTAAATTGTGTGTTTGTTTCCAGAGAGGAGCTGGGGAAGAACATCAATGCAGATGAGGCAGCAGCAATGGGTGCTGTGTACCAGGCTGCTGCCCTTAGCAAAGCCTTTAAGGTCAAGCCCTTCCTGGTTCGAGATGCAGCAGTGTTCCCCATTCAGGTCAGGGGCGCTCATTTACTGCCTCAGGCTATTGGAGATGAATTTGAATAACGGCCACTATAGAAAGCCATAGTAATGTTTGGTTTTGCTTGTGGTCATGTGCTCTTTACTAACAGCCAACTGTTGAGGTGATGTTGGTTATCACAAATGTATATGTTGTCTTTGAATTGGTATCCCTCATTTGTACACTGAATCTAAAATTAAAGTAAGCTGCCATGCATTGTCACTGTTGCACTGTTATAAGCCATGTTACCATCAAGTATTTATTTCCATCAGGTGGAGTTCAGCCGTGAGATGGAGGAAGACGGGATCAAAACCCTGAAACAAAACAAACGTATCCTCTTCCAGAGGATGGCGCCCTACCCCCAGCGCAAGGTCATTACATTCAACCGCTACAATGATGACTTTGCTTTTGACATCAACTACGGTGACCTCAGCTTCCTCAGTCAGGATGAACTGAGGTAGGATTTTTGCATACTTTTGAACTTATTGCTTCCTGGAGCATGGAAATGGAAGCAGTTCAACCTTGGTCCCGACATTCCTTAACTACAAGAAAGTGGAGTTTAGGAAAAAAAAAACTGAAATGGTGACAAATGAAAGCCATAAATGTCTAGTCAAAAAAGACTTAAATGTGTGATTCGTTCCAAGTTCTCTCTTTGACCCATGTCTGTATTTCCTTATTATTTCCAATATGTTGTCCTGTCTCCTTGCTGTCCGTGTGTTGCAGTGTGTTTGGCGCGTTGAACCTGACCACAGTCAAACTGTCTGGTGTGGGCAGCAGCTTCCAGATGCATGAGGATGCCGAGTCAAAAGGCATTAAAGCCCATTTCAACATGGATGAAAGTGGAGTGCTTTTGCTGGATCGGGTTAGTTACATTGATTCAGCTTCCTCAGTGAGCATTCAGACAATCAAAGCCATAATGCTGAGAAACAGTTCTAATGTGCTCTTCTAACAGAAACAGCATTCTGTGGCTAACGGCACACATCTGTTAGGTAGTGTCATTTTCCACAGCTATATAAGGAAAACCACTGTATGTGGATAATGGGTTATACTCCTCTCTTATGTAAGACGTATTGGTTTACACTTGGGCTGTGTGTGACCTGGTTGCCATGGTGGCCAGTGAGGCTGATTGAAATCAAAGCCAACACTTGCTGACTTTAAAAAAATGTGCTTAACTAAAGGATTAATCAAAGTGAAAAACAAAGATCTGAGGAGTTATGCATCCTTAATCAAATAATCACCTGCACAAGGTCCATGGGATACAGTTTTTATTTGTACTAGTTAACCAGGCTAACATTTCTTTATTTTCATCCAGGTGGAGTCTGTCTTTGAAACCAATGTGGAGGAGAAAGAAGAGGAATCCACATTAACTAGTAGGTT
Organism: Monopterus albus; assembly: GCF_001952655.1. NCBI lineage: Eukaryota > Metazoa > Chordata > Actinopteri > Synbranchiformes > Synbranchidae > Monopterus > Monopterus albus. The sequence continues at coordinate 174,833 of NW_018128123.1, forward strand.
TTGCAAATACACATCTGTAACCTTAGCCATCCAAACTCTATGCAAAAAATGTTGTCATGTGACAAGCTATAGACAGGAAGAGAAGGTGCTTTCAAAAACAAATCTAACATGTATGACATGGTGAAAGATATTCTGTGCCCTCCTGCGAGTATTTTTCAAACATTGCGCTGCCTACACCTAGTACCGAATAGCAGTTGAGGCAGAAATAAATCACTTTGTACTTATTGGTTAATGCAGCTTAGCGAGGAAAAGGGAGCGCATAGTTTGGTGCTAATGCAAACACGACAGTCATTGTCACCTGACACTATATCATGCAGCCCTACGTGTATTACAGCATATCGGACTCCTCATTATTTAGCTGAGCCAATACTTTGTGTCTTTCAGAACTGGGTAATACAATTTCCACCCTGTTTGGAGGAGGATCCTCAGAACCTGCTCCAAATGTAACTGAACCTGTCCAGGTAACTGCAGCTGCATCAGTGGTGCTACACGGTGTCACAGTCAGTTTACACTCAAAAGCATCAGGCGGGATATTTCATGCATGCCTGGCCTGAGCTCGTAGCTAACATTGTTCCCTTTGATTTGCCATGTCCAGGATGAGGAGGAAGTGCCTCCAGACTCTGGAAAGGATGAGAAGGATGAGAGCCAGAAGGATGAGGTTCCAAAGGAGAATCCGGATGATTCAGAGAAAAGTGCAGGTGAAGAGAAAGGCCAAGAGAAGACAGAGGAAGCAGGCAGCAAGACTGATGCCAAGGTAAGATGTGTTGCATCTCTCTGAGAAACATTGCACTAAAAAAAAGTCAGAGTTAATGTAGACGGTGATGGTTCTACATTTTTCAATCTTTGCTGTTGAAGGAGGAAAAGGATGGAGATAAAACTAGAAGTGCTGAGCCTGACAAAGATGCAGAGAAGAAGGCAAAACCTCAGAAGAAGAGCAAGATCTCTGAAGATATCATGGTGGAACTAGTCATCAAGGACATCCTCGATCCCACTGCAGACGAAGTCACTTCCTCTAAAAAGAAGTAAAGTAGCAATCTTCATTTCCTTTTGACTCTTGTTTGTTTTTATCAGCTAAAACAGTCTTTGCTTCCTTTTAGGCTGCAAGATTTGACAGACAGAGACCTGGCCAAACAGGAGAGGGAAAAGGCACTTAACAGCCTGGAAGCATTTATCTTTGAGACACAGGTAAGCAACGAAAGCTTGGTGAGATGTTTCACTTTTACTGTTCCTTGTTCTTTTTGTTTGTTTGTTTTAACTTGTTTCCAGCCATTTAATGTTTAATTTCAGCTACCTCTAGATTAGCATTTACACCCATCATAACCACAAATAGACTGTAATTATTTCAGAATGTTAACAACAGAAAGCCTCTTTCTAAAAACCAGAGGGCAGTTCGTGAACATGCGCGGCTTCTGTTGCCGGTGGTGTGTCGCAAGTGGACAGCAGGACGATCCGCAAAGGCATTATTTAATTTGACTGTCTCCTCCATAGATAGGTAAACAACGGTATATGTACCAATGAAAAGAGATGTGTAACACTCTAAACAAAGCGGGTAACTGAGAAACCCCATATTTTAACTGGCATAATGCAGACATAGTAACTTCTCCAGATAAAGACAGCACCGACAGCGATGGCAGCCTTGGTTACTCGTGCTCTCGTGTGTGTGTGTGCGTTTTTCTTTGTTTTCTCAGTCTTTTGCAACCCATCCCGGATTACTTTTACCAGAGAAGAACTGTGTTAAATATTGGACAACTCACACCGAACTACCCTTCTCCGATTTTTGTATGGATGAACTCACTGACACTGTGACATCTTATATCAGCTTCTGTGTGTGTGTGTGCCTAGTTTACAACAAGACTCAAGCAGCTTCGTCGTGCCAAAGAGGAGGCTTACAGATGTGGGGACAGAACTCTGTATAGCCAGGCCAGGAACACACTGACAAGGGAGATCAGAGCAGCAAAGAGCTACTCTGAAAAACTGAAAGCTCAGGTTTCAGCCAACGATCCCTCGTCTGTGTGGGGGAGCCTGAAAACCTGCTGTGGAGGACCGTCAACTAGCAGATGACCTGAATGTGTTCTACTGAAGGTTTGAGAATCAACACTCCCTCCTCACTCTCCCCACCTCAGACCCAGCAACTGCTTCCCCCATGATCACCATCCTTCCCTCCAGCCCCCCACCACTGAAGATCTGTGAAAAGGATATGTGTGGCCTTTACAAAAAACAAAGGATCAGAAAGGCACCAGGCCCAGACAGTGTGACCCCCCTCTGCCTGAAACCCTGTGCTGATCAGCTAGCCCCCATCTTCACAATCATCTTCAACAGGTCACTGGAGCTGTGTGAAGTCCCCTCCTGCTTCAAACGCCCCACCATCATTCCAGTCCCCAAGAAAACCTCCATCAGTGGACTGAACGACTACAGACCTGTTGCGCTGACATTTGTAGTTATGAAGTCCTTCAAAAGACCAGTATTGGCCCACCTGAAGGACATCCTAGACCCCCAGCTAGACCCCCTGCAGTTTGCTTACCGGGCAAACAGGTCAGTGGACGATGCAGTGAACGTGGCACTGCATTACATCCTGCAACACCTCGACTTCCCAGGGACCTATGCACAGCCCCTCTTTGTGGACTTCAGCTCGGCCCTGAACACCCTCCACTCCAAACTGACCCAGCTCACTGTGACTGCCCACACCTGTCAGTGGATTACTAGCTTTCTG
>NW_018128123.1:177576-254528 GCF_001952655.1 Monopterus albus
CAGTGGACAGTCAGGACTGCAGAAAAGGTCATTGGTGTGAGCCTGCCCTCCATGGAGGACCTGTACACCTCACGGGTCAAAAGGAGGGCAGAGAGGATCACTGCAGACCCCTCACACCCCGGACACAACCTGTTTGAACTCCTCCCCTCTGGATGGCATTACAGGTCACTGTGCACTAAGACAACCAGGGACAGGGACGGTTTCTTCCTCAACGCTGTCGCTCTGATGAACACTTAACCGACGACAGTATGATGAGACAATGACCCTCAGTGCAACACCTGTAAATATACCTCGTACAGACTATACAGATTCATACAGGTCTCTATTTTAAGTACTCCATTTTATTACTGTTTATCTAATTTCTGTCTGCATTGTTTACTGCCTGTCTAAACTGCTTATTTTGTTATATTACAAACCCTTTATGTTGGTTTACTGTTTACCTGCCCCTTGCTTTGGGATATGTACATACACATTGAGAGCCTCTTGTGTCTGACACATCTGGCCAATAAAGCTGATTCTGATTCTTGTTCTTACAACAATTCTCAGTAACGTTACAGAAACGAGGCATTAACAGACACGCGTGTTTTTTAAATGTCCCACCGAGTAGTGGAAACATCACTCCCTTTCAAGTAGCTCCAAGGCCGGAGCTACCAGTGGTCGTTGCGTCTTCCCCCATATGACCACATACAGTCTTAAAGTAGTGAAATTAATTCCAACAGGTAGCGTAGCACTGACAATAACATCATGGGTCATTAATCGTCTCATTAACCAGCAACACATCACATGAGGCAGACACACTGGGCTCAAGCAGTCCAAACAAACAGGTACTAAGCTCTGGGGGATTCCAGTGTTGATCAGCTGATCATTCACCCGACTGCCGGCTGCTTGTAGGTTAGACCTGGTCAGGTAAAACAGTGAGTCTCTGTACAGGAACATTCCCAGATGTACAGTAACCTCAGGCCCTTTTTCTCCACATCCTCTGGTCACAGTGCAGGAGGGAAAATATATTCACAAAACTGGGCGCAGTCAAATAATTTCACTTTTACAATGGCACAGGTGGATGCCAGGCGAGCTCACATGAACGCACAACTACCTGGAGATTGAGTATTCAATGGGATCCTTAAACTATCATCATGTAATACTTAATTTTGTTAGAAAAAAGTTTTGGGAGCGAGAGTTTGTGAGACATTTATAAACCAAGTTACTTCTGCATAGAAATACTAAAATATATGTACACCTAATTTTTTTAGCTTTAGATCACGTCTAAGATGAGAATTCACCATTGTAACATTGTAGATAAGTGGAAAAAAAAATGTGGAAAAGCACCTTAGGCAGTTTAAGCAAGGACTCTGGAGTTGCTGTTGATGTCTAGAAATCAGCATTATTCCTAGATAGGAAATCATTTAATATAAAGATGAAGCCAGTGTAAAGAAACTCAGCTGCGAGAGAGAAGAGGATCAACAGTGATATGGCACCACATCAGCAATGCCTCCTCTCTAAAACACACAATGCTTAAATGGTTTTCCTCCAGGACAAGCTGTACCAGGAGGATTACAAGCTGGTGGTGTCGGAGGAGGAGAAGGAGCAGATCTCCACCAGGCTGAGTGAGGCGTCACAGTGGATGGATGACGATGGCTACACAGCCACCACCGAGCAGCTGAAAGAGAAGCTGTCTCAGCTGAAGAGCCTGTGCAAGGACATGTTTTTCAGAGTTGAGGAGCGCCGTAAGTGGCCGGACCGCCTGTCCGCTCTGGATAGTATGCTCAACACCTCCAGCTTCTTCCTGAGGTGAGAGTCCAAACGAGGGTATGAAGAAACTGGAGGTGGGAGGATTTAGTGTTAACTGACAGTTTGCCCACAGTGTGTTTGTTAAATTTGGAAATGCATCTATTCTCCTCCAGTTCAACCCTTCATCCAGACAAAGGTGGCATTCCTTAAGGTTGAAACAGTTTGGTGTTTTAGTGGGTCCGGGCAAAACGGAGCCAAAATGATGATGCAAGCTGCCCAGTGAGGGTTGGAGGCTGTGTGTTTGTAGTGTTGCTGTAAAAAGACTTCCTGTCACCTCTACCTTTTTCTGAGCTTGATCTTTTAACATTGCAGAGTAGACAAATACACAGCAGCGCTGTTGTCATTAACCTGCATTTATGGTAATTTTTCAGACAGTGTTATTTTAAAGTAATTGGTTTTATCACCGCAGCTCAGCAGCTTGGGAACAACTGCTCGTTATAATGTTCCTGAGATGTAATTAAACTATTTCAATAACCTTGTTCTGTTGTCAGAAACGCATGTAAGTGGGAGCTGCTATGGCACAGTGTGGTGCCACAGAGCAGAGGAACGCTGAAAGGATGTGTAACAGGCTGGCGCTCGGCCGCTGTGCGTGCAGCAGCTAGCCACTCTCAGTTAACTGTGGGGCAGTAAAGTTTACAAGCAAGGGGAGTAGCACAGCACACCTCAGGGATCGTTTATTCAAAGGGAGCACAAAGCACAGGTGTCTCTGGCACCAGCCTGTCCTCGGTGTGCAGACAAACAATGGTCATCTGTATGAGAGGAATCAGTGCAACATCACAGCCAGTCAGAAGACCTGTCAACCAAATGTCTTTCAAATGTTCCTAAATATATATTGCATAAATGTTACAAAAAAGAGAGAGTCAGTTGTTACAATATAAACTAACAAAGGCGAGCACTCTCAGTACGTAAAACAAATGACCTGGGGCTATTCTTTGTTGGTGAATCAACAGGTTAGCCAGAATTTGTTGACAATGTCACATAATCCCGGATCTGTTGCATCTGTCACTTGGCACTTGTTGTCATGGTAACATGTCCATAATCTCAAACCTGCTCAGGAGCAGGTTAGTTCTCATGCTTGTTTGGTGTAAACAAGAATTTCACAGATTTCAAGCATCATGGAGCAGCAAGCAACTTACTGACAGCACAGCAGACATGTTTAAAGAAAACGATGGGAATTGAGAAATCAACAGAACCCTTTGGCTTGTCCCAAACGGTACTGCTTCAGTCGGGAGGAAATAACTTGTTGAGGTGGACTGATGGTGCCCCATATTAAGGGCAGACAAAGAAGAGCTCTTACACCACACAGTGTGCATTTCCAAAGATTTTTATAGGGTTGTTAATGTGGAAAATTGAATAGAGCACCATTTTTGAGCTATTTGAAAAGTACCTGGTTCTGAAACTATTCCTGAGTCTTTTCCTCATCTGCCTTCTTCCTGTGTGCCTTAAAAACAAAGGATCTAACTCTTATTATTACCATTTTCTCAATACCTGTGGCCAAGATCAATTTGGCAGAATTTCCAGTATAGCCTATAGACTACAGGTGCTTCAGGAAGGACTCCAACCCCTATTCTATGCAGATTTTGCTGCTGCAAATTAATACTGAATCTGGAAAAATACACAAGGAGTGAACGTTTGGGAATCCTTTCTGACACGACTATTTCTGTATGTTGAATTCATAACAGTTGAGTCCGCTAGACATCTTGAGGTTATAGTTAAAGATGGTGTTGTACTGGACTACATTGTATTCAGAGGTGTTCCTAATATTCTGACCCTCTCATATCAGCTGTGATGCAGTTTTGTTGAAAAGAGGACAAGGGAGAGATTTAGGTGCTCTTCAACATGTTTCACCATTTACAGATTTCTACTAAAATGACCTGGAATTGTTGTGTGGATGCAAGATGCTTTCACAGTTTTAACTTGTGGGCCGTTTACCACGGGCATAGTGTAACTGTTGTTTTTCTTTGACAGGAGTGCCAGACTGATTCCAGAGGAAGACCAGATCTTCACTGAAGTAGAACTGAATATGTTGGAGAAGGTGATCAATGAAACAATGGTAGGTGGTGACACTGTCCTACTCGGTACTGTAGAGGATGCTGTTAGAGATTAAAAATGGAGTGGTGAAAAGGCTGAGACACACTGACTTCTTTTCTCTGGTATGGGTCACGTATAAAAAAATTCTAGAGCCTATGTTTCCTGTATTTGTGCCTTCCTTTAGACTGCCCCTGCCTGGTACATACAGTGGGTACGGAAAGTATTCAGACCCCCTTAAATTTTTCACTTTTTGTTATATTGCAGCCATATGCTAAAATCATTTAAGTTCATTTTTTCCTCAATGTACACACAGCACCCCATATTGACAGAAAAACACAGAAGTTTTGACATTTTTGCAGATTTATTAAAAAAGAAAAACTGAAATATCACATGGTCATAAGTATTCAGACCCTTTGCTGTGACACTCATATATTTAACTTAGGTGCTGTCCATTTCTTCTGATCATCCCTGAGATGGTTCTACACCTTCATTTGAGTCCAGCTGTGTTTGATTATACTGACTGGACGTGATTAGGAAAGCCACACACCTGTCTATATAAGACCCTACAGCTCACAGTGCATGTCAGAGCAAATGAGAATCATGAGGTCAAAGGAACTGCCTGAAGAGCTCAGAGACAGAATTGTGGCAAGGCACAGATCTGGCCAAGGTTACAAAAAAGCAACTTACTGACAGCACACTTAAGGTGCTGCACTTAAGGTTCCTAAGAGCACAGTGTTGATGACTGTGGCTGAGCTCCAGAGATGCAGTCGGGAGATGGGAGAAAGTTGTAGAAAGTCAACCATCACTGCAGCCCTCCACCAGTCGGGGCTTTATGGCAGAGTGGCCCGACGGAAGCCTCTCCTCAGTGCAAGACACATGAAAGCCTGCATGGAGTTTGCTAAAAAACACCTGAAGGACTCCAAGATGGTGATAAATAAGATTCTCTGGTCTGATGAGATCAAGATAGAACTTTTTGGCCTTAATTCTAAGCGGTATGTGTGAAGAAAACCAGGCACTGCTCATCAACCTGTCCAGTACAGTCCCAACAGTGAAGCATGGTGGTGGCAGCATACTGCTATGGGGGTGTTTTTCAGCTGCAGGGGCAGGACGACTGGTTGCAATCGAGGGAAGGATGAATACACAGAGGTATCCTGGACGAAAACCTTCTCCAGAGTGCTCAGGACCTCAGACTGGGCCGAAGGTTCACCTTCCAACAAGACAATGACCCTAAGCACACAGCTAAAATAACGGAGTGGCTTCACAACAACTCCGTGACTGTTCTTGAATGGACCAGCCAGAGCCCTGACTTAAACCCAATTGAGCATCTCTGGAGAGACCTGAAAATGGCTGTCCACCAACGTTTACCATCCCACCTGACAGAACTGGAGAGGATCTGCAAGGAGGAATGGCAGAGGATCCCCAAATGCAGGTGTGAAAAACTTGTTGCATCATTCCCAAAAAGACTCATGGCTGTATTAGCTCAAAAGGGTGCTTCTACTAAATACTGAGCTAAGGGTCTGAATACTTATGACCATGTGATATTTCAGTTTTTCTTTTTTAATAAATCTGCAAAAATGTCATTCTGTGTTTTTCTGTCAATATGGGGTGCTGTGTGTACATTAATGAGGAAAAAAAATGAACTTAAATGAATTTAGCATATGGCTGCAATATAACAGAGTGAAAAATTTAAGGGGGTCTGAATACTTTCCGTACCCACTGTATGTAGCTCAAGGGCGAGTGTACAGAATATAACAAGGGTTATTTTCTCATTTTAAGAACGTCCTATCGGAGCCACAGCAGAGATTTTATAACTGTAATAGACCGAGTAGTTCTCTTTGTGTTGAGTAAAATTCTCTGTCTGCTCCAGACGTGGAAGAATGAGACTGTAGCAGAGCAGGAGAAACGCTCTCCAAAAGAGCGTCCGGTCCTGCTGTCCAAAGACATAGAGTTGAAGCTGGCTCAGCTGGATCGAGAGGTCAACTACTTGCTCAACAAGGCCAAGTTTGCCAAGCCAAAGGCTAAAGCCAAGGCCAAGAACAGCAGCAGCCCAGATAAAAGCAGCAAGGCCAACAGTACGGCCAACGAGACGGTCATCCCTCCCACAGAGGAGAGCACAGACCCAAAGGGTGGTGGGTCAAACACACAGCTGGCACTTGGTCTTTCATTGTACATATGTGTAATAGGGCAGACTTTAACCTCATGCATTTTTTTAATTCAATTGCAGAAAGCCCAGAGGAGGTAGGGCAGGGTGAGGCCCCGCCCACAGAGAGCAGCACCGAGAGCAGTGCCCACACAGACTCGGACAGCCAATCACAGCCCACAGAAGGAACGACAACTACAGGTGCGTCTGTCTTACCTGCTGCTGATAATGCCAGAGAACTCTAGGTCATCAATCAACTGGAACATAGTGAACGTGGTTAGTACGACACAAAATACAAGCTGTGGGATGACGAGCCGTGTTTTCCTTTTCCCTCTGAATCCAGCCAGGGCGTCAGCGTCTCAGCCGACAGGCTTTCCACGGCTACAGCTTTGTGTGTGTGTGTGTGTTTTATTGAAACTGTAAACGTGGACTTGAGGCACTCAGCACTAGCTGTGAAATGTAGAGGTCACATGCTTAGCCACATACACTCAGTATTCACTTTCCCTGTCTCTGTTCTCATTTTCAGAACCAGCGGAGAAGGTTCAACCTGAAAATCACATAGAAGATGAATTATAATGGCTGGAACTGGGAAGGAAACTCAGTATATTTATTGACATTGTATAGATGTTCGAGCTCCATCTCCTTACTGTTTTTGATCCTGTTGGGCTTTTTTTTTTTTTTTTTTTAAGCCTGGAACCTGATTTGGATACAAACTAGACACCACTCGTCTTGTCTGCACTGTGTCTCCTTTCCTGTTGATCTCTTATGTGGATTAACAAAAACAGACCGTCTGTGCTGAGGTAGACACAGGGTCCAGACAAAATCCCTTCTCAGTTGCAGGGGTGATCTCACCACAGCTGATGTAGAAGGTGTAACCTGTACTTGGCCATATTGTAATAAGGACAAGTGTTATCATTTTCTGCTTTGTCCATGCACCATTTCCTCACCCATGGTTGTGTTGTTGTGAGGTTAGTATTTGTCCTGACACCTTTTACTGACCTTTCATGACCACTGAGTTGAGTGCACTACTTGATGTTAGGGGGGTGTTTGGGGCTTTTTTTTTTATTTTTCCAACATCCACCAAATTTATTTTGCCATATAAATTGTAGGGATATTTCGCCTACATACAATGTATTGCCAGTTGGTTGAATGATAAGCATTTTAATCAGGTGAATCAAATCATCAGTTATAAATCTCTCCTCATATCAGTCAGTGGAGCAGCATGGGAGAGTCGCACTGTAAATTCCAAGCAGGGCCCTTAGAGGACAAAAGTCAAACGTGGACGAGATGAGAGATCGAGTTGAACTACAACGTATAAATTATAAAAAGGATGGCTGATACTGTACATGACCAGAAGTGCTGGTATAAATAGGTATCTCGTACTCGTGTGACAGACCTGGCTTAGAGGCAGACTTACTGAAGGTGTGTCCTTAAGTGAAAAGTCACTTATATTTAAATTTGTTGTGTACTTACTTGAAAGTTGTTCATCCAATATTACTTGCCCCTTGAAGTTTATATTTGTCACCACCATTTAATTTTTTCTATTTAGGGTCTGAACAGAATCATGATTACCTCAAAAAAGAAGCACAGGCCTGGGTCCAGCTGCTCATTGGCTGCCCGGTGCAGACTGAGTGCTAGTTATAAATCTGAGTTGCCAGTGGGGCTGATCTCGAATGTTAAATGCTGTTTCCATCGAGCTATTGACCCAGGGGGCTGAGCCAAAACGTTTAATAAATCGGTCCGTCTACTGATGCTAGGGCGACCGTGGGAAGTGCAGCAGACAAGCTCCATGTTTGACCAGTGTCACAAGCTGCTGGGCATGGCAGAGGAGCTGGTGTATTAGTGTCGCTCTTCTGCACATTGACGAGCCCCGCCATGCAGTCTTACTCCATGTTGGCTCCATTTTTCCTCATCGAAACAGGAGGCGTTTGATGGCCATGGATTTCACCTTTGGGTCAGGTGTGTGCTTCTGTGGTTGCAGCACTCTGGGTTATTTGAAAATGAAAACGCAAAAAGACTTAATGGAAGATGCTATGTTGTGTTTCTAAACTGTTAATAAAATCCCTTTTTTGTTTTTGACTGCTATTTTATTAATGTACTAACATGATTACTTGAGCTTGCCTCAGTGGTGGTCCACTGTAGCAGACAAGCTGGGGTCAGGTGTTTGTGCCTGCACACATCCTGTTGATGTGCTCAAGGTCCTGTTGGTCCTTTGCACACACCTGAGCTTCCTGTCAACAACCACAGCAGTGGTCAAATGCTTTTGGCAGCTGTGCTCAGCTTTATAGTTTGTAGTTTCTCTGCCATCAACTGTCATTTGACACTAGGTGTAGGACATGGGCACAGCAATCCGTGGTTCGTGGAATTCTCTCATCAGAAATGTTTTCCCGAGGATGGCTCCATCATTTAATACGCGTACTGAACCAAAGTGTGCTAAATTGTCTTTTTTCATGTTTGACATTTTTGACTCACGGGCACCTTGATGTCTTGTGCTCACACAATTTTAAGTGTGAAATAAAATGAGCTACTTTTAACTTTTACATATGAAGGATGTAGGCGGCATGGTTAACGCTGCTGTATCACAGCAAGAAGGTTCCGGGTTCGAGCCCCAGCCGACCCGGGCCCTCCCTGTGTGGAGTCTGCATGTTCTCCCTGTGCCTGTGTGGGTTCTCTCCAGGTACTCCAGCTTCCTCCCACAGTCCAAACATGCAACTCAGGTTGACTGGTGACTCTTGCCCATAAGTGTGGGTGTGGTTGTTTGTCTACTTGTCAGTCCTGTGACACACCTGTCCAGGGTGGACCCTGGCTCCAGGCCCCCGTGACCCTATTCAGGATAAGTGGTATAAATAATGGATGTGGGACTTAAAACACTCTTCAGTGAGTCCTTACAATTTCCCCCTGTTTCATGGCAGACATTTTGACTGGCAGTAAATGAACAACTTAGCCAACACCATTAACCAGGTGGCACTTAGTGGTCGTCCCGGCCAGGCCAACTGCATGGTGCTGCTGTTAGTGCACACCCCTGTGCGCATCCTGCTCCGACAGGTCTGCTGCTCGTTGCTGGATGGTACAGTACTTCTAGTCCTAAGGGGCTCTACTTTGCTTGAATACATCTAGTTCACATTAAATTTAAAGGAATGTTGTACTTCTTATTCCTGCATTCATGTGCAGGACGCTGCATGGCAAAGCGAACATACAGAAGAGTTTATAAAATAAGATGGACTGTACAAATACAGATTCATTTACCCAAACTTGCAGCACAGTTCACACTGACATACAGTCTGCATGCTAAAACCTCATACTCTGTGGTAGAATGAGTAACTGAGGACAGTGTGCTGTATGATGAACTCAGTGAATTCACTTAAAATCCTGTTGGTACATTTACTTCGTTTCAAATGTCTACCCTGTTACAGAGTCTGTCAAAAGTAAAGGGATGATATTTACAGAAATTAGTTTGTCTGATGAGATCAACAGAAAAACAGTGGGCCCTTTACTTCTCCTCCCAGGCCATTGAAGCCCCTCTGGACCACACCAGACTGCATGCTTGGAGTTTAAATGCAACACGCCCAATTCAAGACCCCATTAAGACCGTGCCAGTGCACACCTGCACGTTTTCCTCACATTAACCCCAGCTACCACTTGGTGTCGCTCGTTTCCAGCACTTAGAGCCAAAATGTATTTCAGAAAATCAAAAGGCGGGGGGGGGGGCTTCAATGGAAGCAAGTCAGTTTTAATCAAGCAACGTTCGTTTCCACTGTGCCATTACACGAGAAGGTTGGTGATTTTATAAGGTGGCAAAATCAGTGTATAAATGGTGCAAAGCAGACTTTCAGTTACCGACTTAGATTCCTCCTAAATTTATTCAATGATTTGTTAAAAACCTTACACCGCTCAGAAAAACGACATCTTTTAAAATAATCAAGACATTCAGCAAAGGGCCTGGGCTCCACTGGCATTCACTCTCTTCGAAAACAGCAGTGGTGCAAAATCACAATCGCAGCTTCCCAAAGGTGTGTGTGTGGGGGGGAGTTAATGATCACCCTCGGTGATTGTTGCCCCCACCCACACTCGAGCTTCTGTCCATCTCTATTTTGAGCTGGTGTACTTGGTCACGGCCTTGGTACCCTCAGACACGGCGTGCTTAGCCAACTCCCCAGGTAGCAGCAGGCGGACGGCGGTCTGGATCTCCCTGGAGGTGATGGTGGAGCGCTTGTTGTAGTGCGCCAGTCGCGACGCTTCCCCAGCGATGCGCTCAAAGATGTCGTTGACAAACGAGTTCATGATGCCCATGGCCTTGGAGGAGATCCCCGTGTCTGGATGCACCTGCTTCAGCACCTTGTACACATAAATAGCATAGCTTTCTTTCCTGCTCTTACGACGCTTTTTGTCGCCTTTCTTCTGGGTCTTTGTCACGGCCTTTTTGGAGCCCTTCTTGGGCGCAGGGGCTGACTTCGCAGGATCAGGCATTTTTTCCTTCAATTCGAACAGTAACACAACGGCGACGAAAGACACGACTCACTACTGTACCATCGCCGCGCCCTTACTTATAACATGGCTGTACAAATAAGTGCGTGCCGTTCCTTCTTGGCGATTGGCGCATCCTTCACCGAAGGACGTGCGTGACTGTGGTAAGGGCTGCGCCATTGGTTCGTGCTTTCCAGTTGCGCTCGACCAATCAGAGCAATCTTTGTGGTTTATATTAATTTGCTCATAAATCCCATTACGTAGAGATTCAAGGGTGTGTGTTTACTGGGTTTGCAGTGTTTTTGGTTCTCTAAAACCCATATTTTCACCATTATGTCTGGTAGAGGGAAAACCGGAGGCAAAGCCCGAGCAAAGGCTAAGTCTCGCTCCTCCCGTGCCGGACTCCAGTTCCCAGTGGGCCGAGTTCACAGGCTACTGCGCAAGGGCAACTATGCGGAGCGTGTTGGTGCTGGGGCTCCGGTGTATCTGGCGGCTGTACTGGAATATCTGACCGCTGAGATTCTGGAGTTAGCAGGCAACGCGGCTAGGGACAACAAGAAGACCAGGATCATCCCCCGCCACCTCCAGCTGGCTGTGCGCAACGATGAGGAGCTAAACAAGCTGCTGGGAGGTGTGACCATCGCTCAGGGAGGAGTGCTGCCCAACATCCAAGCTGTTCTTCTTCCCAAGAAGACGGAGAAACCAGCAAAGAGCAAGTGACAGACTCCTCGCAGGCCCGGGTTCAGTCTCGACAAGGGGCTCGCCAGGGAGCCAGCCACTTTTTCATATTTAGTGTTCGTCTTTTTGGATAAAAGACCTTTAAAATAGGGGACAGTGTTTGGTGTTGCTGTTTTTACATTCGCTTTTCATCGGAACTATTCATAGACTGCTTGTTCGCCGATGTTGTGTTCCTGGCTCTGGAAAATGGTGGCGCTCTGTGAAGGCTGGGAGAAAAATCTATATCTTTATATAGACCAATTCTGAGGGGCGGTGGGCGTTTTAGTTTGACAAGGCTGCTACAAAACATGCAACGTTGTTGTTTTGTCATGTTGTTTCAATAAATGTCCTGCAGCCTTTTGGCACAGGGTCAAAATGTTCAGTGTTTATTTTTGTCATCCTGGGACTCTGCAGTTGGTCTTATTGAGGAACCAAACGGCCCAGAGGCGCAGGACACAGCTTCTCCGGCTTTAAAGTGGTTCAGTTATATATTTACACACCAGTGGGTAATCCTGGGTTTTATTTTCATCAGAGGTTGAGTTCACACACATTAGGAGGGCTGGCTCCTGATGAGGTTCTTGGGTAATGCACTTAAGAGTTATAATTCATCATGGTTACTGCCATGATCCCTCATATGATCACGCTAGAAAGTATTCGTTCACTGCTCCAGCTTGTAATGACACCCTGGGGAAATGTGTGCCAGCTAGATCTGACAGTATTGATGGCCACTTTTTCTGTTGTTGCAAACGTTTCTGTCCTTTTCTCCTTGTAGGTACAATATCCACTCCTTTCACATGGTGTTTAATCTGAAGTCTGACCAAAGTCACATCCATGGTTTCAATTAAACTGAGTGTGGGGATAAGCACGACTTGCATTGTGAATTACCAGAGAATGTTTCATTACATTTGTCCTGGACACGGAACCAGACTACGAATATCACTTGTGTGGATGTTGGATTAGTCAAACTATTTAGTTCAAAATCTCTTCTGTATGAGGATGATGTTTGGGGACAGCTTTTGAAAGTCTGTGCTGCTTTTACTTCATAATTTGACACTGACCTCCAGTCTGCCTGTAGGGACAGGAGCGGGTGCTAAACCTGATCCTTGTTGCTATAACGTTCCAGTCTCTGCTTACCTTTACAACAAAGAAGTCATACAAGATAAATTGGAGTAACAGAACATTACAACCGACAATCCTGTGTGCTCATTTAATCTGAGCCAGAGCAGGAAATTTGATCTTAATATTTGTATAAGTGAATGTGAAGAGCCGAGGGAAAACGCCGTGAGTGCAGCTTTGTAACAAAACGTTACATTTATACAGTAAATTAAGACATGCTCTGAGACTGAGTTTCAACATGATTGCTAATGTATAGGACCAATACTATAAATATTGATCATTACATGTTCTCCATCCATTATGATGACCTATAGTTTAACAGCAATTTGCTGCATGTTGTGTAGCCAGGCTCACAAAACCTTCCCAAATGATGGGACACTGCAGTTTTATTGTAATCTTAATCTTTTGCAGAATATTTAGACATTTATGGATATAAATTCCAAACCTTTTTCACTATAGTGTTTAGTTCACTGGTTCAAGGATGTTACAATAAACGATACACATTGTGCCCCCTGTAGCTGTATAGTGGGTTTTCTCTCGGTCCACGAAGCAGAATGGAGGGAAAAGGCCAAACAAAAAAGCACATGCTTCATTCACTATTTATTATTCTGAGCTCACACTTTACATAGGCCGCAGACAGCTTTGGCTTGAAGATCGTATTTGTTCATTTATCGTCGTGACTCCAACGTTGTGTATTAGGTCTCTGGGGATGTGGATGCTTTTTATTAGTATGGGTACGGAGATGCCATAGGAACTGATCAGTCGACTTCCTCGATGGTTGGTCCGGAGGATCCTCCACCAGTAGGAGCACCACCTGCTCCAGGGAAGCCACCTGGCATGCCACCAGCGTTCTGGTACAGCTTGGTGATGATGGGGTTGCATACCTTCTCCAGCTCCTGTTGTTGATGCTCATACTCATCCTTCTCTGCAGTCTAGTGCAAAGAGGTCAGATCATTTCTTCTCATATTCAGAATTAAAATTTAGAGTGTAAAGTTCAGTTTAAACTGCTGCTGTTACAAAACAGATGAAGTATATAGCTACACATGGAATCACAATGCATGACTGATTGTATGAAATTGAGTGAAATTTCCATTGAGTTTAGCAAATGCATAGTCCTGCAAAACCACAGAATCAGCAACATTTGGAATTACATTGTGATATCCACATCTTATTTCTAGTAAATTATCCACTCATACTGGAAAACTGAGTTAATAACCACTACTCTGCCTGGCACCAACTCTCAAAGACCATAAAGCAATGACTATTTTGATATAAAAAATATATACTTTGTATGTAGTGGCAAATTTTCATTCCTTTCATTTTTCACCTAAACACTCATGCATAGTCCACCACACCACCAGAAATCTTTGAATTTGACCAGTGGACAAGAATACACACCACTGATATGCAGGTGGGGTCTCAGGGGAAACCTGCTATCCAGGATTATATTACAAAACTTCAGTTGCTTGGCTCGATCTAGACTAATGCTCACCTGGTTCTTGTCAAGCCAGCTGATGACCTCATTGCACTTGTCCAAGATCTTCTGCTTGTCATCATCACTGATCTTGCCAGCAAGCTTCTCATCCTCCACAGTCGACTTCATGTTGAAAGCATACGACTCCAGGCCGTTCTTAGCGGCCACCTTGTCACGTTGGACGTCGTCCTCTGCCTTGTACTTCTCGGCTTCCTGAACCATGCGCTCAATGTCCTCCTTGCTGAGACGACCTGGGAGCAAATGGCACAGTCAGAGATTGTCACTACATTTGAGATGGAGCTGAAATTTAACTCAAAACTCACCCTTGTCATTGGTGATGGTGATCTTGTTCTCCTTGCCGGTGCTCTTGTCGACAGCAGAGACGTTCATGATGCCGTTGGCATCGATATCAAAGGTCACCTCAATCTGAGGAACACCACGAGGAGCAGGAGGGATGCCGGTGAGCTCAAACTTGCCCAGCAGGTTGTTGTCCTTTGTCATAGCGCGCTCGCCCTCATAAACCTGATACAAGTATGAAAGGTTAGCGGACAATTTAAGCTTCGTCTACACTTCTGCCAAATTGAATTCGCTCAGACATCCAAGGAAGGTCAGGGCCATCTTTGGTCTTATGACCTCTGGTGGAAACTACGAATGGCAGGAATAAACGTCATCACTGCGAAACACTGAGACTGGTACAATTATGTTGTACTTACCTGGATGAGCACACCAGGCTGGTTGTCAGAGTAGGTGGTGAAGGTCTGAGTCTGCTTGGTAGGAATGGTGGTGTTACGTTTGATCAAGACTGTCATGACACCACCAGCGGTCTCAATACCCAGGGACAGAGGAGTGACATCCAGAAGCAGCAAGTCCTGCACATTTTCAGATTTGTCACCAGACAGGATGGCAGCCTGGACAGCTGTAAATACAGAGCAGGTTGGAACCAGTGAAAGTTAAAACACTGTAGTTCAGGTCATGATTGCTAGGTGTTACACATGCTGATCGCACTACAAAACCACGTAAAAAGGGTCAAAGACACAACCGTGCGTGCGCTACCATTTGAAGACACCTACCAGCTCCATAAGCCACAGCTTCATCTGGATTGATACTCTTGTTGAGCTCCTTTCCATTGAAGAAATCCTGCAGCAGTTTCTGGATCTTGGGGATACGGGTGGAGCCGCCAACCAACACAATGTCATGAATCTGCCCTTTATCCATCTTGGCGTCACGGAGAGACTTCTCCACAGGGTCCAGGGTGCCACGGAAGAGGTCAGCGTTGAGCTCCTCAAAGCGAGCCCTGGTGATGGAGGTGTAGAAGTCAACTCCCTCATACAGAGAGTCAATTTCAATGCTGGCCTGGGTGCTGGAAGACAGGGTGCGCTTTGCCCTCTCACAAGCGGTGCGCAGACGACGGACAGCTCTCTTGTTGTCGCTGATGTCCTTCTTGTACTTGCGCTTGAACTCTGCGATGAAGTGGTTCACCATGCGGTTGTCGAAATCTTCCCCACCAAGATGAGTATCTCCAGCAGTAGACTTGACTTCAAAGATGCCATCCTCGATGGTCAAGATGGACACGTCGAAGGTGCCACCCCCAAGATCAAAGATGAGAACATTCCTCTCAGACCCAACCTGAGCAACAAGAGAAGTGTGAGACTGTTGTCCATGTGTAGGTGGACTTAAATCACGGTACAGCTACTACCTCTCATCTGCGTCTCACCTTCTTGTCCAAGCCATAAGCAATAGCTGCTGCAGTGGGCTCATTAATTATTCTCAACACATTTAGACCAGAGATAGTTCCGGCGTCCTTGGTTGCTTGACGTTGAGAGTCATTAAAATATGCAGGAACTGTGATAACAGCATTTGACACAGACTGAAAAAAACCCCAAAGAGATGAGTTTTACGTATACTGTGGCAGTTCTGCAATTGTTGAATTTTTTTGTTTTGTTTTTGTAAACTCACCTTCCCGAGGTAGGCTTCAGCAATCTCCTTCATCTTTGTCAGCACCATGGAAGAGATTTCCTCTGGGTAGAAGGTTTTGGTTTCACCTTTGTATTCCACCTCCACTTTGGGGCGTCCACTATCACTGATTATGGTGAATGGCCAGTGTTTCATGTCAGACTGAACTACTGGATCCTCAAATCTTCTGCCAATCAAACGTTTAGCATCTGCACTTGCCAGGAAAAACAAAAGAAATGTTATACTTATTGTTTCTTCAGATACTTCTAATTTATTTACATTCTCATATCATATTAATATGTGAGTAACTCAGTTATTCACTCAGTGACAGCATAAGATCATTAGCATTAATTAGTTAATTAATATTTCATAACAAGCATCACTTCACTCTGCTTTAACCTTACCGAAGACTGTGTTGGTGGGGTTCATGGCAACCTGATTCTTGGCTGCATCTCCGATCAGCCGCTCACTATCCGTGAAGGCCACATAGCTGGGTGTGGTCCTGTTGCCCTGGTCATTGGCAATGATTTCAACTTTGCCATGCTGGAAAACACCAACACAGGAGTAGGTGGTCCCAAGATCAATGCCAACTGCTGCCCCTTTGGACATGATTGCTCTGATAAAGCAGAACAATTCATAGTTAGAGCTTTTCCAGCAGGGGGCAGTTACTCTCAATGAACACAACTGTTATATATGTTACTGTATGCAGTTAATCATTGTGATTTTAGACATACAATCTTATAAGTGCAGTAAAACTATGTCATTACAAGTGTTACTTCACTGTATAACTAACCGCATCTAATAAGCACCTTCTTCAACCTGCAGCCTCGTTCAGGTAAATGGTCTTATATTTGTATAGCGCCTTTCTATGCTTTTACAGCACACTCAAAGCGCTTTCACACTATTTGGCCATTCACCCATTCGCACTCCCAAACCGGTGACATCACCGGGAGTTCAGTGTCTTACTCAAGGACACTTCGACATGTTGACTAGACAAGCCGGGAATCGAACCGCTAATCCGCCGGTTAGGAAACGACCCGCTCTACCTCCTGAGCCACAGCCGCCCCAGGTGAAGGCTACAGTGTCCTGTCATATAATATAATAGACTGGTGTTTCCCCAAGATTAAATGTGAGTGCAAGGCAGCCATCTTAGGCTGGGAAAGTCGATATATTTCGATCTGAAAAGGCGCAGAGAGTTGATCTAGGCAACTGGTTCAACAGCTTTAGTCGCAGACCCCTGTAGTGTAGGCTGCGCTTGTTTGCAGAGCAGCGCAGGACGACGTGAGCCCGACACCATGGAGCATTCTGCAGCTGGAGCTCCGATCAAAATGCTGGCCCCTGGTCCATCTGGGAGAGACGGAGCCCACATCTCCCACACCGCCTGCCTTGCTGCAGCATCCAGCTGTTCCCGCATCCATGCGCCAAGTTGCATGGACCGGTATAAGACTAACACTCCGAGCCAAGTTGCTGCACTCACAGTAACGCCATTGGGGCTTCTTGCCTTAAATTCAGAAGAACGACTTTTCAATTCAAGGTTTTTGTAAGATTATATCACAGGGAAAATTAAGTAGGCGAATGACTATGAAATAAACATGTTCAGTCACGCTATAGGTTACATCCTAGTGGAAATTATTGTGACAGAAAAGCAGAGAAACACCGACAATCTCACACTAAACTCACTATTTGCGGCCATAGCCACTCGGTGGTATAGTAGGCTGTAAGGATGAACAGGCTACACAGCCCGGGCTGACCAGGACCAGCTATGCACAGGCCCGGTGAGAGCTGCCGTCCTACCTGGTGATGCAGAGGCCTGGGGTCGCTGCAGTCCGGCAGATGAACACGGCGTCACTGTTTCAGCTCAGGCGTCCCAGTGCTCCGTGAACCAATCAGCTTTCAGAACAACAGTGGGCTTCCAGCACATTCTGGGCCAGTCTTCAGTCTGATTGGCTCCAGCCTGGACAGATGTAGGGAGGTCTCACAGGATAGAGAGACTAGGGACAGGATTAGAAAGTCCCAGGGCGTTCCTTAACCTGGCTGGTAAAGGTTTAGGTATTTTTAAATGCAAATAACTATTATAGTTTGTTTAGAAAAGCTCGTCCGTTTTTCCTAGTCATCCAGGTCATAGTATGCCCACCTCTGAGCTGATGAAGGTGAAACGTCTTCTGCCTAAAACTACGTCCAGATGCCTTCTTCTAGGCTTTAGACAAACTCATTACAGATGAAGGCATGGCTTCTTCTACAGTGACAGATTTTAAAGTGGTGCAGCCTAAATACTAACTGAATCACACCTTTACCATGTTGGGCTATAAGTCACATCCTGTGGTGTTGGCTATACGAACGTGGTCAGTCTCTTTCCCAGATTTAAGAAAGTGGTAAACTAAATGTACCTGAATTGCTTTTGTACTACAGTCATATTGGCAGCAATGTTTCATCAGCCATTCTTAATCCTACAGGTTTAAACTGAGTTTCCCTTAACTAAGTAATTCTGCCAGCCTTGGTTATTCAGCCAATGCAAAATGTGCAACTTAAATGTAACCCTAGTACAGAGAGATCAGAGAGGAGAAATGATAGAGGCTCTTGTTATTTCCCATGGTCCAAGTAAACATCAAAGGACAGAGACATGAAGGACCACATATACATGTATAGTAAATACACTAATGATTTGTATTTTTGATAAACATCTCTATCAGTTTCAGTGCTAAGGGTCCAAAAGGTGTTCTTCCTACAGGTGAACACAGGCAACATGATAGTTCTGTTTTTATGTCTTTACTTTTTCGAAATCCAATCCAAATCTTTCTGTGTTCCTAGTCAACCTCAAATGCAAAGTCCGTGGCAAAACTGTGGTTGTGTCTATGTCACAACATTTGTTTTCAGGTTCTTGTTGTTTCTTTCAGAAGGGATTTTATTCTACACATTCTTTTGTAACATGCTATACAATATGAATCATAATAAGTCTAATTACATGAGGTGCAGGCACGTGGTCCGAGGGTTGTATACATCATGTGTGGGCACACTCATGTATGGGCAGATGAGAGGATTTCCTCATCTGTTTGTCGGTTTCCAAGGATTGTCCACAACTACCTTCCTGCTTGGTATACTAAAACCATTTTGTACAATAAAAGACTTAAATCTTACCATGGGTCTGAGTTTTGCTACCTGAGTGCAAAATACCCATAGATGAAGACAGATTGGTTTTAACAGTCTATGCCTCGAATAAGTGGATGCCAAAAAAATTTCCTTGAACTAAACAGATTCTTTCTATAAATAAAGATAGCTGGTGGTCAGTGCTTGTCTTAAGTTCAAGACACTAAAATCTAACACCTGTGTCAAGAATCTTGGTGTAATCATTGACCTGTGCATTGTGTTAAGCACTTTGAATTGCCTTTGCATATGAAATAAATAAATAAACTTGTCTTGAAATTTTCTGCAGCTTCCCCTTTTTATGAACTTGGTTTGTCCTTTAACTACAGTGCCACAACTCTTGGAAGACTCGTTGCCTTCACAGGACTTTCCAGCTCACATGGGTGGGTTTCTGTTACATAGGCCTCTGCTAAAGAAACTGTAGAGCTGTGTCAACAGTTTAGTTGGAATCACAGCCTTCCAACATGATGTCCAAGAGGTCCAACCACACTATGACCAAAAAGCTCCCTGAACAGTTGGAGCTGATTTAACTGAGGCCTTATGGGTCTCTAAAGGATCTGCGCTGAAGTATTACCTTTAAGCTAAACAAAGCCCCTGAAAATGCTCTGAACACTAGACTTCTACTCTTCCTGGGCTGTACTGCTGAGAGACCTGTCTCACAGAGCAGGTTGACTTGTGATAGCAGTACAAATGAACTATATGATGATCTCCCTTCTGTGTGAAATACAACAAACACACCTGTATTGATTTGGAAAAGTATTGATATAAAAGATGACAGATATTTCCCCCTTTTCATAACTAAAATGATTATTGGCTAGTACAACTACAGAACTCATTGGGGCAAAACAGTTTAATTTCAAAAGCAGGAGCTAATGTGTGTGAACCATTAATTAAGCTTGTATGTTTAGTATACTGTAGGTATCACATGAGAAAGCCTTAAATGAAAATGTTTGTGGAAACCACAGAGCAGTGATGTCATGGAAGGTCCCTCTGCAGCATACAAATAGCAATGAGGAAACACAGCAGAGTCACAGTGTCGTTGTGGGTGAGTGACAGAGATGAAAGTGCAGCTCAGTGTCTTCATACTACTCATAGAGGGTGAGTCATTTACTGTATTTTTCACTACTTAACTTGTTAGGTAAAAGTAGATAATGCTGGAATGGGATGAAAAACTGAATCTGATCATTAAAAGAAGACAGCGATGCCAGTAGAAGCCCTCACAGTTTCAACATCTTTATATGACAGCGTATGATGTTTTACATTTTGGCTCACTGAGGAATATTACAGGGAAATTCTACATTCTGATGCCCCTGACAAATTACATGGTTGTATTTTCTGAAGATCAAGCTTTTGGTGGCATTAGATTTGTACATGTTATATGTAAAGATTTTAACTTAGTCATGATTCTCAGCCAATTTGCCCTTATTTCATTTAAGCTTATTTATATGTTCTTTTTTTGCACACTTCTGCCATATTGTAGTACAGTATGTATGTCTAGGAATGTATGTGTGGTAATATTTGAATATATCCTGTATATCGCAGTATTCCTTTTATGTGACGCATCTATTTTCATTCCACAGGCAATATTATGTACTTTAAAATATACATAATATTGCCTGTGGAATGAAATATTCTTTATAGGTCAGGCTTTAAAAATCTAAACAAATGTCTCCTCCCATGATTCAAGTCTAATGACAAATGTAGAATTGCTGCTTCTATGCAAAGTTTTGTGGTTTCCATACACCGTGTTCATTTAAATGAATGTAATATCTAACGTGTGTGAGAAGGTCTTGATGGTCTCTGCTCCTTCAAGCCCACCACCTCATTGCTAGCGTCAATATGCCCCCACAAATGTGTTTTCCAAACAGCTCAAGGGAAAAAGCACCCCCAGCCCCCGTGATCAACCCACAGCAAATTTATATTTTCTCTTATACGCACCCTTACTTTCTCTTTCACCATGAAAGGACTGACCACATTACTTCCTGTCACAGCAGACATGCATCAGCTAGGTAGTGGTGGGCTGCTTCTTTTGTAGCTGCAGTTTAGTGAAGAACAGTATTTTTGTTTCCTCTGTCACCTCCTCCCCACACACACACACAGTCCCAGGTCAGTGGCACAGAGAGGAAGAGATGAGTCAGACGTGAGAAACGGTATTTCTACCTCGGACACCTGTGTGCGCGGGGCATGGAAACACTTTGTGCTCTTGACTAACTTTTTAAATTCCACCAGACACTTTGCTCATTCGTTCTGTTGGGGTCAAGGGGGAGCTGCCTGGATCCGGTGTCCTTTTATGAGGCATCACATGTATTGTCAGATTGTATGGTGTAGAAATGACAC
The DNA here is from genome assembly GCF_001952655.1 of Monopterus albus. NCBI lineage: Eukaryota > Metazoa > Chordata > Actinopteri > Synbranchiformes > Synbranchidae > Monopterus > Monopterus albus. Next base: position 198,738 of record NW_018128123.1, read on the forward strand.
CTTGCTCTCCATGTCAGTTTTCAAAAAATCTATGTTCCTATTTATTTGATTGTAGTTTCACTTGCGGTTTGGCAGCGTGTGACTGTGATGAAAGGTCAGACACTCATCTTAAGGTGCCCCCTAACCAATGCGCACAACACCTATGTGGAGTGGAAGAATCCCAAAGGATACATTATGTTCTTCAGTCACAATAGAGGTGACAATCACATCGACAACTGTATGAGCAACAACATAATTCCAATCTTTGATTCCATACATCAAGGATATTATACATCTTTTTACTTCCTCTGGCTTTTTTTCCAGCTTTAAAGGACAAGCGCTACACAATCATCAGACTGTCAAGCTCTACATTCACCATCAGTATTTCCAATGTTAACTTCAAAGATGGAGGAAACTACACATGCTCACACTATGGCACCCGCACAGAAGAGAAGAAGGTGGAGGTGACAGTGCTAGGTGAGTGTTACGTTCCTGCTACATATTCATTTGCACACTGTTCATATGCTGATACTGTATATTTATCTTTGCACTATTTCATTCAACTCATGTGACTTAACATCTTATTCCACCTCATCCCATTGCTCTAGTGTTCTATAAGCTTAATGTAATATCAGTTGTACATATCTATTGGTAAATTAGTTCTGACTGTTCATACTGTCATGGTTAGACCCCCTCACCTGGAGGATGAGGGAGAACTGAGAGGACTCAAGACTGCTGACCCAGGTGCTAGTTAAAAAAAAAAAAAAGGTTTAATGGAACAAAACACAAGCATCATAACAAGGGCCATGAACATATATAGACAGCAAAGTAGGGTAGAGATGGTGGAGGAGACCAGGATGGCCAGGGGAAATAAAAAAACAGACTAACAGCAAAAAAACAGGAGAATCGGAGGAAGAGGACGGACAGGTGAATAAACAAGCAAACCAGGAAGGTAGGCGAACGAAAATGGAAATCCACAGCACAAGAACTGTCACCGTGGATAACAAAAAGAACATCTAGCTAACCACATGGGGGACAAAAAAAAGAGGTCCACAGCACAGGAACTGTCAGCATGGAACACAAAATGACATACAAATACATACCACAACTATAGGGCTGTTACAGGATATGCACGTTAATGCTCCACGAATGGCGGCGCGTCCGCCAGAGGTATAAATAAATGGACTGTATTTTGTAAATAAGGTAGGAGGGTGATTACAGTAATGCGGCCCAGCTGTGGACAACTCACAAGTCACTAATTACAAAATGCGACACAGCTGAGGCGCTGATCCTGCAAAAAGAGCAAGCACGCGAGAGAAAGGCAGAAGAGAGGCAGGTCGCACCGAGCAGACCTGACACATACTGCATGTCTGGTTAGATGCTAAACTGTATTTTGTTTCCTTGTACTTGTACATGGGTAATGACAATAAAGTTGAATCTAATCTAATCTATTAAATTATTGTTGAAGCCATTAAAGATATGGCTTTGACAGTGATTTAGATGCTTTACTAACCTTCATCATGGCTCACCATGACTACTGTGTTCATTAGTAGGATAAGCATTTCATAATATTATAATAATATTTGGTCTTGTGTTCATTCTTTTAAAGGTTATCCCAAAATGAATGTAATAAAGCATAAAGAACAGTTTGTCATAAAGTGTACTGCTAAGGGGAACCACCATCCTCCGCAGATTTCCATGAAACTGGGCCATGGACCTGAAATTCTTGGTAAGTTGGTAAGACTGATGTAGTGGACTTAGACTAAATAGCAGAAGCGACAGTGTAACTAAGAAGTGAACAAGAAGAGGTCACATACAGTGAATCTGACTTGCAAAACTCACATTGTCAATCTTTAATCTATATTTTATTATATCTGCAGTTTTGTGCATAGTACTTTGCACATTTATGAACAAAACCAGCATGTGGGTTTAAATGCGTCACTGTTTTTTTTACCAGCCAGCATTTTTATTGGCCAGTGAGCTTTACAGGCGTATCAGCATTAAACTCAGCAACCACAGGTGGGCTTCTCTACCTGCCACAGTAATCTTTATTTGTGGGTTGCCAGATGTTATTTTAAGACCTGATAATGACCACAACCTTAGTCATGAATTCCTTTTTAACTGTCCATTAATGACACCATTTCTATGTACACATAAAGTTACTCCTACTCTCTTTGTGTTAAACTTTGAATAAATGGAAGGTATAAATCTTGATTTTGATCCAGTGCCTCTGCAGTGTTACATTATGATGGGTGTTTGTCTGAGGTGGACTGGTACACCTGCTTAGCAAAGGAATCTAACATCATCTGCCTTATTTCCCAGATCAACGTCAAGTGCGACATGAAGATAAAAGCTATGTCTCTGAGGCTATGTTACACATCCAGTCAGTGACGACCAGAGTCAGTGTAACATGCCTTGTTCGCCATCCAGCTCTGCTCACATCACCTCTGATTAACTTTGTCGAAGTTGAACGAGACTGTGAGTACAGTTCATTTAATCTGAAACTTAACTACCAGTTCCTATTTTAGTGACTATAACTTTTAGACAAGCATGTTGTATTGACAGTCCATGTAAAAGTTTCACCAGCAGACAAAATACAAAAACATGGCCCTCGTATTAACCAAAACACATTTACTTGAAAGACTGATATTTGAGGAACGGTGAATGCATGTATGTGGCGTCACAAAAAGGGAAAGCACTGGAGAGGGGTTTTTTTTTGCTCCATGACACTGTCCGCAGCACCAAACTGCCCTGTGTCATTTCCTCTTTTTGTATGTTGTAAACAGTCTGGTTTCCTGTCCTCTAACAGAGACACAACTGGTGTGTGATTTGCAGCTTGTTCAAATAGCAGCATGAATTTCCACTTCGATTTTCTATGAACTGAATGTTGTTTCTGTTCATTAATAATGTAATCCCCCTCTCTGTCACAGCACCAAAGGCCCTCAGTACAACCACAACCAGTTCAGCCACAGCTCAGCCCAAAACGACAACTGGCTGGTTCAGACATGGGCAAACAACAGTGTTCTTTCCGACCCCAGATGTAACTGGGCCATCTACAGCACCGACTAGATTTCCTGCAAACCCTGTCACCTCTACAGGTTCACATCTCAGCACTAGTGGTGAGACAAACTGTTTTCATTTGTATACCATTTTTATGGCACATGCAATATGCAGAGATGAGATGAGATGAGGAACACAAAGCAACACCCCTAAAGAAAGTTTTAAGAAACACCAAAAAAGTATATTTTAATGTTACATATCAAAATAAACATTACAGAAGTTCAAACAGTAAATTATGTCTCAGAGGGTTAGGGTTAACCTTATTTAAAAAAAAAAGTGGCTACACCAAAATCTAAATGAATTTAAGATGTACAGAATCTACAACAGGAAAGCAACCTCTACATCATGACTACATACCATGGATATTATATCTCTTATTTATTGCTCAAAATGTTTAGTACATCATGCAGAGTGTCAGTCTGTGGGGTGGAAACTAAAGCTTTCTCAGCTTTCATAGTAATTTAGACTGGTGGCTGACCCAGCACTGTAGCTGTGATAGCACTAGATCTGTTTGCTGCGATGGAAGTGTCAGACTATAGTGTGAAACTCGGTTCTGTTAGATGCGTTTATAAGTTCTGAGGGCGGAACTGTGAGGCCCCTGTAGAGATTTTCCAAGATAAGTGCAGAGTATCATCAAAGATTGATATCCCTGCTTGACAAACTGTAGTGTACATTTTCTTACATCTTTAAGGAAGAACAACTTTTGAGAGAAAGTCAGACAAACCTACACAAAATATTACAGTTCCCAGCCAAAATATTTTCTGTTTCACATGAAGATTAATGTGAAACAGAAACTATTTTCTTTAACAAAGTTCACCTTCTCTGGCCTCTTTTTTTCTTCTTATTAAAATGTATTTATTTTATTGTAGATGGAACAAAAACCTCTCTGCTGACCACCCCAACCAGCATGAGGAATGACACTATCAGTAATGCAACAAGCACAACAGGTACGATATCTCAGCGTCTAATACTTTTTCTCGACAAATGTATGTTTGGTGCCATCTCGTGGTAGGTCTGGACAACTACAACTGGGTTGCTGCATTTAGAAAACAGGGTTGAGCTGCAGCGTTCTGGGTTAAGTATTGTATCCCTCTTCTTTATATTTTCTTAAAGGCTGGACACCTGTCTCTGAGACAACAGAAGAGACCACATCCTTCAACAGTACAGGGGGAAACAGAACAGGTAAATTCATACTGTTAACAGTCCCAGTATTTGGCTGGTTGAGACTAAAACTGGGCGCCTCTGGAGTGAAAATAATAATGTTCCTGTCTTGTCTTATGCACACAGTACAAATGTGATTAAGGGTTTGCTGAACTAACTACCAGCATTCTGTCCAGTGATCCCAGGGAGCACCAATGACCCGAAGATGCAGACCAGAAGCGGAGGACGTTCATCATTACTGGTGTTCCTGGTGACATGCCTCATCGTTGCTCTTCTGGTGGTGGTCATTTTTTTCACCATGAAGCTGAGGAAAGCTCACATTGCCTGGAAAAGAGGTAAATAGAGCATGTCCCTGAATTCTCCATGGCATTTAATCACACCAACCATGTCAGAGTGAACTTTACCCAGGGCCCATAAATGCCTGAAGCAAATCCTTTGTACTAGCTCTACTCTGGCTTCTGTTTCATGTATGGCTGTAAATAGATATAAAAATAAAAATATATACAACTTAATGTAAAGTATATAATAAAAATATACACTCATATTCCCCTTGGTTAGGTACACCTCTACAGTTGTATGCAGTTCAGTGCAACACGTCCACCTTAACATCTGTGTTTATGAAGCTGAAAATGTCTCAGTTTTTGATGAAATTGTCATAAAGATATATATACAATTCTATGTTTATTAGTGAGGTCATAGGTGGTCTTCTGTTGTACTGGACTACATTATATTTAGAGGTGTCTCTAAATTTTTGGCCTCCCCAGCTACATACATGAGAAGGTCAGAATATTAGGAACCCCTCTGCATATAGCCTCCTATATTGAGGGCATGTAGTTGCACAAAGCCATGCAGTTTCTTTTTGAAATGCATTTTTAAAAAAAGCATATGACAGTTTTTATTGTTACAGAGAATGAAGAGTCTGATCCATCCGAGGAGAGCAGTAAATCAAAATCAAGCCAGGAGGAGAAGAACTCCCAGGGACAAAGGCGAAGAGGTAAAGATAAAAACTTTACCTTAACTGCTTTTTAAGTTTCCTACCAGAGGAAACATATTGAAAAACATTTGTGCCAGCAGAGACTGCAATCCACCTGCAAAACTTTGACTTCCTGCTGCTCCCACACATGCTTTGTGAATTATGTTCTGTGACACACACCATGCCAAGCACACTGTGATGCCTTGAGGAAAAAATGAATTCTTCAGTGTAATTATATTTGATTTTGCATGTGCTGACTTATTACTTTAATTTTCAAGCAGCTACATTCATTTCCCAAATTCAAGTAAGAATTGCAGTTCAAGGAGAGTCTCTGCTGACACACTGGTCCTTCCACAGTGTGTAAAGAAGTAATTTGTTTTTGCACGGACTCACTGATTATGAAACTCTCTCTCTCTCTCTCTCTGTCAAACAGGTCCTGCCAACATTGCATTCACACAGTATGTTTCTGAAGAACCAGCAGCGATAACCTCAGTGATAAACACAGCTGCAATGAGAGCAACAGAGAGTGTAAATAAAGAGCAGACTTCTCAGCCTCTAGCCCCGTCACAAACCTCAGCCAAATGTGACATTAAGGAGACAGCACTGTAAAATGCATTTATAAGCAGCAGCATATTGTGCCCACAGATTAAGCTAGTTAGCTTTTATCTGCACTTCTAACAGAGTGTATGTTTACACAGAAGAAAATGTGGCAACACATTGCTTGCACTGTACTGTGATATGTTATGTATATATGTTTACTTATACCAGTAAATTATGTTTTACATTTTGCTTTAACACACTTTGAATGAACATGGATGTGTGATTGTTTTGTATCTTTTGTGATATTTTCCATAAAGTGACATTCCCATGTGATGTGACATCCCATATATCAACTCTATAGTACGCTACTACACAGGTACCTCAGATGTTCCCTCCTTGTAGTTTTTTCTTTTTTTTACATAATAATATTGTGTAACACACCCTACAGATTTATTCTATCATGTTTAACACTAAACATCTACTGTATTATACCACTAAGTCTAGCCTACAGTATGGAATAAGAGGGGTATGCATCACTGATTATAATGTATTTATAGCACATATATATATATATTTGGATTACTTATTTTAATTTCCAAGATAGAGCACAGTTATCACCTCCTCACAGGAGTAAGATTACAGGCATACACTTACCCTATTGTGTAATTATATACATTAATACATCTCATGGATAGCCTATAAAATTTGGAAAGAAATGGTCATTAGCCTAATTATAAAGTCATGTGAAGCACACTGTATTGAAGTTGTAATCAAGCTCATACAGCTTTTAATGTTCTGGAAATAAATGTAATTGACATAATCATAATCATAAGAAATTACCCTAAACATTGCCACCTGACACTAATCAGGTCTATTAATGTAGCAGAAGTAGTCAATTTAATGAATAGGCCAACCCCTCTCCCAGGACATCACATTGCCACTCTGGTGAAATACTACATAAATTTCACTATGAAGTTAAAACGCATTAGTGGTCTTATCACCTATTATTAAAAAATTAGGGTCAGCGACTTTATTAACCAATATAAAATCTATTCATTATTTTGTGGTAACACAGCTTATTGCAGAACATTTTACACAACACTTTTGAACAAAATTAATAGGGATATAATATGAACAAGCAGACTTCGTTAACCTTTACTGCATACGTTTGACACTGAGATGGCCAAATTTAAAACCAGTGAGGTTCGTTGGATATTTGGTCCCAGTGCTGAGGAGCTGATGTAGTTTTCCAGGCCACTAGGTGTCACAGCACTTCCTTTGTTTGGGGCTCCAAAGCTTCGAATCTCTATCGGCACAAACAGAAAGAATATCACTAAGCTTCATAATACTCCATCCACTCTTTACTAATCTCAAGGCAAGATACAACACAATACCTTGCGGGAAATCACTGGGCAATCCTAATTCAAGAATCCATGCAGTGATTATGAAACAAACACCATGAAACAGGAAGTAGGCTGTATTGTCATCGCGTCATTAACGACAGCGAGCGTCATTGGTGGACCATCGAGGAAAGACGGAATTACTCACAGAGTCGACATATGATTGGCTGCATTACCGGCCATATATAAGCTTCCGCTAACGCTCTCCTTTCCCTTCTCATACCGGCAAGGACAAGACTACCTCACAAGTGGCCAGTGCAACATTAACACCTTGAATCATCAACATCAGCGGCCAGGAAATCGGTAGGTTTTTCTTGAATACGTTACAATAGTGTAACGTTTCACACTTTAGTAGATCTTCCCACGTCGTTAGTAGTTAGCTTTAATGGCATTATTGTTTTTAGTATGTTACTCAGTCGCCGTTTTTCATAGATGAGAAAATTGTCTTATCTATAATTTACTTGTATAGGACGTAAAACAATATAGAGGTTTAACGTTGTAGAGAATCATGTTTGCTCTTGGGGTTGTCATCACGAGGTCAGTGGGTGCATTAGCGCAAGCTAATGTTAGCTACCTTGCTGGGTGGGGGTGGGTAGGGACTAAGACATTCGAGAATGTTCTATGCTTGTATCACGGTAGAGGGAAGGAACGGATATCCGGGTGCTCTTTCACAACAAAAGCCTCAGTATATCCCTTTGTAAACGCTTGGATTCAAATTTATAACGGGCTCTGTTTCTGTAAGGTTTCGTTAATCGGGTAGTTTCAGGCGAATGTCCTAATATTTTTTTGTTTATAGCTATGTGTCAATTTTCGCTAATTTCCGGTATGAATTGCTTAGCCACTCATTCTCACGTGGCTGCGTCATGCTTAGCAGAACATGCTAATTGGGTGTAGCAGCGGTACAACGAAAATCTGTCTGTAGAAATTCTCCCGTCTGTGTCTAAAAGTAGTATTGCCCCAGTATTGTTACAAGTAAAAGCACATAAATAGGCATCAAAAGTACTTAAGTACGAAAAGTATAGCATAAACCTACTCATTATGCAGACCCGTTTCACAAATAATTTTCATTTTGAGTTATTGTTACATTACTGTGTACATCACTAACAGTAGTGTTAACTGAGAAGTACGATATTTAATCTGGCATGTTAAGTCAGTGTATGGCGTGTCAAAATGAAATCCTCAAGTACAAATACTTCAAATTTGTATTAAAGTACAGTGCTTGAGTAATTTATGACGAAGCTTTATTTTATTGTCTTTGACACGTACAGCGAAATTTTGTTTGGAGCCGAGGGCCCCGGGGCGCTGCGTACATATACGCCGCCATCACGGGCAACTTAGGGGTTCAGTGTCTTGCCCAAGGACACTTCGACATGTGGACTGCAGGCACATAGTTTCGAAACTTTAACGTTCCGGTTGGGCAAAGACTGCTCTACCCACCACACCACTGTTGCCCCACAATTCAAATTATATTTTCATTGCTGCTGTTTCATACTTCATCACTTTAGCAAGCAAAATTTATTTATATAAAGCACCTTTCTATGTTACAAGGTGCTTTACAGTAAAACAGAAGTCACATCTAGATGACAAAATAATAGCAAAAATGCATAATTAAAAACAAAGTCAGCAATGTTAAAGGCCTGTGAATACAAGTGCATTTTAAGTAGTGATCTTAACTATTGGATTCAGAGCACATCTAATATCCTGTGGTAGACCATTCCACAGTATAGGAGCCCTTGCCAAAAAAGCTGTCTTCCCAATGTTTCAATCTGGACTTGGGTACATCAGGAACAACTGGTTAGAAGACCCAAGTGTCCTCTCTGGAGCAATGAATGTCATGGACTGAACTTATATTTATGATGCGAGCTTTCAGTAAGGGTTACAGCAGTATACTGGCTTCACGGTATACCTTGGTATGGAAAATTATATTTGTTTTATTACAGTATTGAAGAAAAACAATGCATGTGCACCTTTTCTTCAACTGCCTGTCAGACTCTGCAACGGGTGTCACACATGCAGCAAGCAAATGACAGAAGGCTGATGGCCTATTACTAAACTCAGCTGGCAAAAATAGTTAAATCAGCAGTGCAGGATTACATTGGTCATAAAATGAGTTGCTGATATTTTCCAGTCTGTTCGTTTGCTAATCTCTGATTTACAGACACTCAGACTGATCCCAGTCTAACCCAGAAATGCACGGCTCCCCTCAAGTTACAGATGGGATCAGTCTGAGTGCACCATCACTTACCTACAGTAAATTAGTAACTACTGATAATTGTAGAGTGACCTTCATCACCATTGACAGAAGTATTACAAACCAGTCAATGGAATAATGAAGAAAAAAAATCAAGAATTGATCTATTATGAAAATCAATAGTTCAGATACAAAAGAGCTGCACCAACTAGCTCACAACCTACTTTTACATTGATGCATGAATGATAAACTAAGGATCTAATAGTGCAACAGGATGAAATACATCTACTCTGCTTTTAATAGCTTGAGTACATTTTTGTGATTAATTTTTCAGCATTGGATGTTAACAGAGTAGACTACTTTTGCAGTGTTTTATTAGGCTAGTACTTTTATTTAAAGACTTGCAATCTAACATGTTTATAGTGAAGTGCTATTATGTTTATAATTCTGTTTATTCTTTAGGGTCAGTCTAGTGCTACAATAACAAAGGGCTCTTCATTTGACTGTCATTGTAGCTGATAATTGTGTACTGTGAAACATGGGTTTTCCTTCTGTGAAAATCTGAGTTGCCACCCTACTTCAGTTGTAGCCCACTAGATTGACATGCGTTTCCTTTTTGCATTTCTCTAGGAAATATGTCTAAAGGACCAGCAGTTGGCATTGATCTTGGGACCACCTACTCCTGTGTTGGTGTGTTCCAGCATGGCAAAGTTGAAATCATTGCCAATGACCAGGGCAACAGGACCACACCCAGCTATGTGGCCTTCACAGATAGTGAGAGGCTGATTGGAGATGCAGCCAAGAATCAGGTTGCCATGAACCCCACCAACACAGTCTTCGGTAGGAGTCGGAAACGTGTTTAAGTCATTTGTTGTAATGGTGAAAATCCTCAAAACACAACCCAACACTTCTTATTACATAAAGTGACTGGCATCTTAAACAGTCAAACATTCTTGCTTTAACCCTTATGAAGTAAAGGCAAGAATTAAAATTAATAAAGTGGTCCTAAATAACTTGTTTTTTTTCTGAGTTGCTTTAGTGTTTCTTGAATGAACCTTAATATTTGCAAATGGTAAAAACATATCTCTAGCAGTTCATACAAATTGTACTACACAATGGATTAACTGCAAAAGCTCAAAATCCTTAGTTCCCCCTCAGTCACTGAACATGTTGAGTGACAAGTCATTGCCAGAATGCTTAGCCATGCAATATGAGTGTGCAAGTGTTCTCAGATGTCAACGATGGCTTAGGTTTTGATGACTAGCATAAAAAATGCACAAGGCATTCTGTATGGCACACCAATACCAGCCATTTAGTTTCACATTACTGTGTGAGGGAGATTTACTGCAAAAATTGGACAGCTTGCATTTACACTTTTTCCTCATTGTGATGCAGAAAGGTTGACTGCTCAGAGACCCATATAATGCATTTTGATCAACATGGCATGAGCACCTAATGTTTTAAATGGCAGACAGTTGTACATGATCCTTTGCCTGAATGGTCCAGAGCACTTGGAATTTGTTAGTGATTTTTGCTTCAGTGATCTGCACAGTGACTGGATGATGTGGAGGTTGAACAAGTAGCTTTTTGTTTTTGATCTGAGAAATGTATTCGACCAAGTGAGGAAGAACTAAAGAACTCCCCCTGTTTTCCTGCTATTTGTAGTTTCTACCTGAGGTTGAATGGCCCAAGTCCATCCTTCTGTGTGCAGTTCTAATGGAAACTTCTATTGGTGCAGGTTTCCTTTGTTTTAAAGAAGGCTCTTTTGCAGATGCCAAAAGGCTGATTGGCCGCAGGTTTGAGGACTCAGTTGTGCAGTCGGATATGAAGCACTGGCCATTCACGGTCATCAATGACAACAGCCGCCCCAAGGTTCAAGTTGAGTATAAGGGTGAGGACAAGTCCTTCTATCCAGAGGAAGTTTCGTCCATGGTGCTGACAAAGATGAAGGAGATTGCTGAAGCCTACCTCGGAAAAGTATGTTAACACAGCTGTGGACAACTTGCAAGCAATGATAGGAATTGGTGCTGATGATGTTGTTTCCTTTCAGACTGTCAACAATGCTGTAATTACAGTACCCGCCTACTTCAATGACTCCCAGCGCCAGGCCACTAAGGATGCTGGCACAATCTCTGGCCTCAATGTTCTGCGAATCATCAATGAACCAACTGCTGCTGCCATTGCATATGGGTTGGACAAGAAGGTAAACTTGAAGTACTGTATGATCAAACTGAGCTAGTAATTGTTTAATAGCTTTAAGCAATGTTTATTTCATTTCAGGTTGGGTCTGAGAGGAATGTTCTCATCTTTGATCTTGGGGGTGGCACCTTCGACGTGTCCATCTTGACCATCGAGGATGGCATCTTTGAAGTCAAGTCTACTGCTGGAGATACTCATCTTGGTGGGGAAGATTTCGACAACCGCATGGTGAACCACTTCATCGCAGAGTTCAAGCGCAAGTACAAGAAGGACATCAGCGACAACAAGAGAGCTGTCCGTCGTCTGCGCACCGCTTGTGAGAGGGCAAAGCGCACCCTGTCTTCCAGCACCCAGGCCAGCATTGAAATTGACTCTCTGTATGAGGGAGTTGACTTCTACACCTCCATCACCAGGGCTCGCTTTGAGGAGCTCAACGCTGACCTCTTCCGTGGCACCCTGGACCCTGTGGAGAAGTCTCTCCGTGACGCCAAGATGGATAAAGGGCAGATTCATGACATTGTGTTGGTTGGCGGCTCCACCCGTATCCCCAAGATCCAGAAACTGCTGCAGGATTTCTTCAATGGAAAGGAGCTCAACAAGAGTATCAATCCAGATGAAGCTGTGGCTTATGGAGCTGGTAGGTGTCTTCAAATGGTAGCGCACGCACGGTTGTGTCTTTGACCCTTTTTACGTGGTTTTGTAGTGCGATCAGCATGTGTAACACCTAGCAATCATGACCTGAACTACAGTGTTTTAACTTTCACTGGTTCCAACCTGCTCTGTATTTACAGCTGTCCAGGCTGCCATCCTGTCTGGTGACAAATCTGAAAATGTGCAGGACTTGCTGCTTCTGGATGTCACTCCTCTGTCCCTGGGTATTGAGACCGCTGGTGGTGTCATGACAGTCTTGATCAAACGTAACACCACCATTCCTACCAAGCAGACTCAGACCTTCACCACCTACTCTGACAACCAGCCTGGTGTGCTCATCCAGGTAAGTACAACATAATTGTACCAGTCTCAGTGTTTCGCAGTGATGACGTTTATTCCTGCCATTCGTAGTTTCCACCAGAGGTCATAAGACCAAAGATGGCCCTGACCTTCCTTGGATGTCTGAGCGAATTCAATTTGGCAGAAGTGTAGACGAAGCTTAAATTGTCCGCTAACCTTTCATACTTGTATCAGGTTTATGAGGGCGAGCGCGCTATGACAAAGGACAACAACCTGCTGGGCAAGTTTGAGCTCACCGGCATCCCTCCTGCTCCTCGTGGTGTTCCTCAGATTGAGGTGACCTTTGATATCGATGCCAACGGCATCATGAACGTCTCTGCTGTCGACAAGAGCACCGGCAAGGAGAACAAGATCACCATCACCAATGACAAGGGTGAGTTTTGAGTTAAATTTCAGCTCCATCTCAAATGTAGTGACAATCTCTGACTGTGCCATTTGCTCCCAGGTCGTCTCAGCAAGGAGGACATTGAGCGCATGGTTCAGGAAGCCGAGAAGTACAAGGCAGAGGATGACGTCCAACGCGACAAGGTGTCCGCTAAGAACGGCCTGGAGTCGTATGCTTTCAACATGAAGTCGACTGTGGAGGATGAGAAGCTTGCTGGCAAGATCAGTGATGATGACAAGCAGAAGATCTTGGACAAGTGCAATGAGGTCATCAGCTGGCTTGACAAGAACCAGGTGAGCATTAGTCTAGATCGAGCCAAGCAACTGAAGTTTTGTAATATAATCCTGGATAGCAGGTTTCCCCTGAGACCCCACCTGCATATCAGTGGTGTGGTTGACTATTCATTTTACCCCCCTCCTGTACACTGAAATGTCCTTGTTGTGCAGACTGCAGAGAAGGATGAGTATGAGCATCAACAAAAGGAGCTGGAGAAGGTATGCAACCCCATCATCACAAAGCTGTATCAGAGTGCTGGTGGGATGCCAGAAGGCATGCCTGGTGGCTTCCCAGGAGCTGGTGGTGCTGCTCCCGGTGGTGGATCCTCTGGGCCAACCATTGAAGAGGTCGACTAAATATTCCAACACTTTAGCTACCTCAGATGACCAAGAAAGTAACCCTCTTTAGGCGCAAGTTAACAAGCTTAAGAGTGTATTGTACGGAACACAAATGGGGTTCAGGGATCACATTAATGCATAATTTGCCACAACTGTATGGTAGTGTTTTGTATACTTGAGTCTCTGCCTTGTCAATAAAAATAACTTGTAACCCACTCATCTAATGGTTATTTCAATCTAGTGATCACAACTATTAAACTGGATTGACTATAATTTTATGCTATGGATGTTTACTATTGCTTGGTGGCTTGAGATTGAACTGCTGAAAAGATGAACATCAGCCCTTGTACTGGCAGATTTTTAAAAGCTGAATTTATAAAACAGTAAAAAGTTGGGCAAAGGAATAGCCCCCTGCACTCACTGAGTTTAGTGAATCTGATCAAACGGCTCATTAAACATGCTTTTGTCCTTTCCAGTATAGACTTGATATTTAAGAGACAAATTACCTGTTTGAATGTGACATACAAGTGGCGTGAGGGGCTCTTTCCTTGGCAGGAACATCTCTAGCACAATAACGTCTGCATCCCATTTGGGTGTTAAATTTTCATAGGTCTGTCTGGTACTACGTAGGCAGGCCTGTTTGGCCTAAATCTCCAAAGCTGCTTGTATTCAAGTGGAGCTTAGCTGCTGAATCCAAATTGTGACTGTACGTCTGCTAGAAGTACATCATCGCTCATTTGGGTGTTCAAAGTTTAAAATCTGAGCTTTTCTGGGGGAACCATTAGAACACCGTTGTGGATTGGTGTTAACTTCCATAGGTCGGACGTTCATTATGCAGTCCTTGAGGTCAGTCCGATTCTTTCTGCTTTAAGCTGTACCTGACAAGTGTAAGTAGTCCTGTTTGAAGATGCTGAACCCGACCTAACCAGTTGGCTGCCTGCTCCAGAGTCTTGGAAACTAATTCAGCGTTTGCTTCGGTGTCTCCATGGTTGCAGTGTTGTGTATAGTAGGCCATTAACCGGGAAAACTGGTGAGTATTTCCAGTTTATTGCCTTAATGTTTGCGTAACACGCACTGTTCGGTTGTCTTGCTGTTGTAACTAGCATTACAATAAATGCATTCGATAACCTATATCGGGGGTCGAGTCTGGCAAAACAAGCTAGCCTATGTGATAGCTGTTATAACGTAATTGGCGCTTTTGCTAGCGTTAAGCAAAGACAAAGGAGGACATACGTTTACGATGGCTTACTCTTAACCACTTCCCAAACGTTTTCCACCGTTTTCATATTTGATTTGATAGCTTTTAAAACACGTTTCCATCGGGTGTCAAATTGAGGTGCACAGGTGTCTAAATGACTTCACCTGAATAGAAATGGATGTAGTCTGTTTAAGTTGGTATGTGTACGCCATGACAGTTTCACCACTATAATACAAAAACGATTCGTTCTTGTTTTAAGAACAAGAACTTCTCGTCATATATTCACTAATTTGCTTTAAGCAGATTTAGCCTACGTTCATAATCAGTTTTCACTGCCAAACAAGTTCTACAGGTGCAACTAAAAGTTTGAATATCGATGTTTTTTTCGTAATTCAAAAAGTGAAGCATACTGCATAATCTAGATTCATTACAAGTGGAGTACTTCTCGGTAGCACCCCGCTTTCTATGCTAGTGTTTCACGATAAGCTGCTCATGTTCAGCACATGAGACGGGCAGATCATTCTGAAGATGGAGGTGTAATGTTTTCATGCATTGTGTCGGAACTGTTGTCAAATGAAGAAAATCATGACCATAACTAATGGAATTTTAGACTTTACACCACTGGTGTTTCAGAATGTGCTGGGATGAGTTAGAGAGCTTTGAACATTTTACAACTAAACAATGTGATAGGAATGTTAGAAGAAGAGAGAATCACTGAACATGTGTACACCAGAAAAAACGCAATCATATGAGAGCGTTTCAAATAGTGTTTTAAAGGTAATCCTCCAATCGCATCACATTTTGGTGTTAAATATCAACCATGAAGTTAAAACGCACAGGGAACCCACAGTGACGTCACAACGGCAATTGTTCCTCCAGTGGATGTATCCTCATTTCCGCTCGTTATTATAATCACAGGGTTCATACAATCTAAAGCAACGGCCATTAATGAGTGATGTTTAACAGATTGTGGATATTTTTAAACTATGTTACCAGTTAGGACTGCCCTTTAGGAGCTTATGGTCAGTGTGACTGTGACATGGGAAGCAGTGCTATCTATTTGGGGAAGCGATCAGTGCAGTCATGTACATGCTATTAAGGGTGGAAAAAGTTATAGTAGTTGAAAAGATTCTAGATAAAGAGCCTATGGTGCTTTTCCTTGTTTTCTGACTTATCTACAATGTTACAATGGTGAATTATCATCTTAAACGTGACCTAAAGCTAAAAAAATGAGGTGTGTGTTTTAATACTTCTATGCAGAAGCAACTGGTTTATACAAGTCTCGTAAACTCTCACTCCCAAGACTATTTTTTCTAACAATATAAAGTATTACCTGATGATAGTTTAAGGATCTTGTTGATTGGTCACAATCTCCAGGCAGTTGCGCGTTCATGTGAACTTGCCTGACACCCAACGGTGCCATTTTAAAAGCAGAATCTTTCGACTGCGTGCAGTTTTGTGGATATATTTTCCCTCCTGCTGCACTGTGACCAGAGGATGTGGAGAAAAATACAGGGCCCGAGGTTACTGCATGTCTGGGAATGTTCCTGTACAGGGACTCGCTGTTTTACCTGACCAGGTCTAACCTACCGCCAGCCAGTGAACCCCCCTGGAGCAGTGAATGATCAGCTCATCAACACTGGATTCCCCTGGAGCACAGTACCTGTTTGTTTTGACTTTTAGAGGCCAGTGTGTCTGCCACATGTGATGTGTTGCTGGTTAATGAGACAATTAATGACCCATGATGTTATTGTCAGTGCTAAGTTACCTGTTGTAATTAATTTCACTACTTTGAGACTGTATGTGGTCGTGTGGGGGAAGATGCAGCGACCACCGGTTGGATTTACTGACCTTGGAGCTACTTGAAAGGGAGTGATGTTACTACTTTGTAAGTTTAAAAAACACATTGCATGACTGTTAATGCCTTGTTTGTGTCAGAGAAAATTGTTATAAGGCTAGAAAAGGTTCTATGTCTGCATTATGCCAGTTAAAATATGGGGTTTCTCAGTTACCCACTTTGTTTAGAGTGTTACACATCTCTTTTCATCAGTACACGTACTGTTGTTTACCAATCTATGGAAGAGAAAATCACATTCATTAATGCTGTTGTTGTCCATCACTTTTTATTTATCTTTACTGGATGCTAACCATTTGATTTTGAAGGTTGCTAAGGGAGAATTAATATTACTGTGAACAAAAGTGATTTACAACGTCATAAATATTATTCTAGTGGGTGCTGGTGTTGTCTTTTTTTTTTGTCAACAATCTCAGTGAAATGATGGACTGCAGCTTTGCTCTTAAATCTATTTGCCCCAGTGCAGCCCTTAACTGGAAACAGTGATACACCCTCACCCCGGGCTCGCCATGTTAGCTGACCTCACAGTGAACAGGCTCCATTACATACTGTATTAATATTTGGTAGCAGCAAGTTATTTTATATTTAGGATTTGAGGACAATATAGGCTCTTTATTTTTGCTCTTGCATTTTGTGAAGTAACATCACATTTTAAGGAAGCAGTTGTGAACAAAAAACTTGAATTTTAAAAGTAATACAGTTCATTTGGCTTATTCATTATTTGTATTTTGTTTCATTTGGTATTTACAGTTATAAACACACAACCAAACCAATGTAGCTAATTTAGCCTATGTACCTGGTGTGACTACAAGGTAAGCACTAGTGCACACTACCTCTGAATTATGCATGAATACGTTCCATTCTGCTCACATTGCGTGAATGCAGCATTATTGTAACATGAGTGGAGCCATCTTTAATGTTATGAGAAACACCTTTCCTACTATGACAAAGAAAGTAAAATAACCAGTAGCCCCTTAGACACTACCTTTGTAGGGCAGGATTGGTACGCCTTTATTCCCTCTGGTTTTCTGTGTGTAAGGTGCAAAGCCGGAATGGCGGGCCATTTTCACTCCGCTCTTGCTCATCTAATGGATGGTAGAGGCAGTTTATTGTCCTATTCTGAACTATCTATGAAATACAACTTATCTTCACCAAGAAATACATATGAGAGGATTATTCATGCTGTTCCCTTCCAGCTTAAACAGATGGTGTCACAGGATATTCTGTACTCTTCTGTCAGGCCAATAATATGTCCTTTAAAGATCATCAACATAAATGTGGTTGATGAGCAATGTTCTGACTCCTTTATCAGAGCTCAGCATCTTAATATATGTTATCCTTCACCTGCAAGAAGAAACTATGTATTTGATGGTCTTAGGCCATATGGCTTGTGAAATAAGGAAGAGGTACATCTCGTTCCCCATAATTCCTGAAGCCAAAGAGGTGCATTTCAAGATGCTGAATGAATTCTAATATGGATGATAACTGTTGTACTTTTTGTAGCTCTGAAGCAGAGACCACAGATCATTTGTTTTTCTATTGTAATCTTACATTAAACCTTTTGGGCATGTTTAAATGACTGGCTCAGGTCCAAAATTGATTTCTTGGCACCTTTTACTTTAGAAAACATCAAATTGTGTTCTGTTGCACATGAAGCACACGGCACCTAACAATGATCAGGTGGTAAAGACCACACTGTGAGTACACTTGTATATCAGGGTGGCAAAGTTAGAAGTTCAACCAGATCAGTAAAACTAGGATTTGGGCTAAAAGATAGGACTGGCAGTATTCTACAAGATGTTGAATTCTTGGTCAATAATTTTATAATTTTGACAAAATATTATATTCATAAATGTAAATAGAGTAAAAGGCAACCTTGTTTAGTTGCGTTTAAATATGAAATATCCACACTTAAGAAATCCCTGGGTTGCATGAGTGGTAAAGGAGCCTGGAATCTTTTATCTGCAATCAGTCACTTTGATTTACTCTAATCCCCTGGTTATATATGTTTAATTTAATTTATTTATTTCAGTTGATTTATTCAAGATATTCATCTGTGTATGATTTGTTGTTCAGTCCCTTGTGGGTTCTGTAGAGCCAACAAAGCTACATCAGCAGTTATCTCTCCCACCATTGTTTTTTTGGTTTGTAGACTAAAATTTACATCACAGCTGACGCAGAGCGACCTCGTATCTCACCTCTGGTGCGGAATGCCGGCCTGCTGTCTGAATTCACAGGCTGACCCGCGATTATACCGCCCTTAGCTTGATCTGTATGAACAGCACAAGGGCGGGATATTGGCGACTCTTTGGAACAGCAGTAGTGTGGGATCTCAGTGTAAAAACGGCTAGTAACTGTGGCTTGGTAGCAGAAATTAAGCTGAGTCCCTCATCAGATGCTGGCAAAATAAGTCACTTGAACATTGTACTGTGTATAAAAGATTGATCAAAGACAGTGTTGACATAGTGTAAGAATTCAGTGACTCATTTACAGTAAGTGCACTTTGTGAACTTGAAAGTACCTATGGCAGATTTGCTTGGTGGAAAGTGTGGTTTATGGGACTCCATATATTAGAACCACACTTAACACAGGCAGAAATGTGTAGTTCAAAGCCATGAAATAAATGTATGAATGTTCAAAATACTTAAGCTTCTCATACAGCCTGTTGTTTATTATAATTATGCCACATTTTGTGCAACCATATAGGTAATCAGATCTCTGTGAAGCAGAATCTCCGCCTGCAACATAAACATGGATCAAGAGCTCAAGCATGGAGTGCTGAAGACCAAACAAGAGGGGCATCCTTCTCCAAGACAAACAGTTCTGGCCACCCAATGGGATTCTGTGAAGTCAGTCTCCGAGGGCTTGGCCCAAGAGAGGGCGTACCAACAGCAACACATGCATATTGGCTACCATGATCAAAACAGATATGTACTGCCTCTGAAGGAGAATACTGACAACTTACAGCACTTTGATGGAGAGGATGAAGATACAAGTGACAAAGAAACTGAAGATCTTAAGGTTTATGATAGCCTAGAAGTACCATCACACCCTCCTGCAAAGAGGCACCCCACCCTCTTACAGACTGAATATTTGGATACACAAATAGATGAAAGACAGGGAACTAGGTAAGTTACACAATTTCTGTTTTGTCCAGCAAAATAGCAACTCCTGGTGATAACATCTGAGCAAGTACACAGCCAGCATTAGCTCCAGATAGAAGTGTGTTCTGTTGCACATGAAGCACACGGCACCTAACAATGATCAGGTGGTAAAGACCACACTGTGAGTACACTTGTATATCAGGGTGGCAAAGTTAGAAGTTCAACCAGATCAGTAAAACTAGGATTTGGGCTAAAAGATAGGACTGGCAGTATTCTACATTCTTCCTATTTTTAACAAACTCCACAAAAAGACTGAAGCCAACTGACCTAATTCATCTCTTTCATTCTCTCTGTCTGTGTCACTCAGCTCCAAATCTGGTGGCATTGTCATTTTTGGTAAACATGATTCAAAACAGGAGTAAATATTTTTGTGTGAATTTGGTGCAAGGTGGTGTGTGAGACTGAGTCAAAATAAACTACAGTGTGTGTGTGTGTGTGTTCATGGGTGAGAAAGGAACATAATATGGCTTACTGATAGATTTTTAATAGTTTTTATACAAAAGTAGAGCTCTGGCACAGGAGAGTGAGACATATCAGTCTCTGGATAGACTGACAACACAAATTGGCTTTGGTCTTTAATGAAACTTGATGATAATAAGAAAAATAAAGAATATCCCCAGACATATCCTGAATGACAATACAGAACTGATTTTGATACTCGTAGTTATGCAGTGTGGCCAGTAGGTGGTAGTAATAACGTTAGTAGCACAACTGCTAAAAACTGTTCAAACAGAACCTGATGCCTTTATTTTTTGGTGACAACAGTATAAAAATAGCTTTGCTAAATTAAATTTAATAAGTGGAGCATATATATTGTTGTGAAGAAGCGCTGACTGATCACGCTGTTGGCTGTGTAGCCTTGTCTTGTAGAGATTCAGTAAACATGTATCATTATAAACACTATTCAGCACAGTGAAATCTGTGCTTGACGACCTTGTTCAATTTGCTTATTGAACTGGACTGTCACATTCACTGTTTATGACAAATTAATTAAAATTAAGCAGATAATAGTACTGCTTAGATGAAATGCACCAAGAAGAATGGCAGCAGCAAACAAACCTTTTTCTTTTAAACAGCATGATAAAAGATAAATAGCCCTCATTCATCACTTATCAATGTAACACTGTCAGTTTTTTAATGAGATGAAGGGACTGATCATACATTGTAGTGAGAATGGCCTAATTCAGGTGCTTTCAGAATAACAGCTTTCATTTGAGGTCAATTAGATTTTTGTTTTGTTTGGGCGGATCACAATAAGTGGTCACTCATGGTTCATTAACAAGGGTTATCATTATTGTACAAGAGATCTCTCTTTTGAGGGAGCAGAGGGAAGCATCTATGGTAAGGACAACGCCTCATCTGTTTTTGTACTGTGGTCGGCTCGTACCGTTGTTTTCTCTTCTCTTCAGTCCAGACGCTGCCTGATAGTCATTTTCCCCTAAAATAGAAAATGGGTTTTCTCTGTTTCCCCATCATTAATCCGTGCAGATTGATGCCCGCCAAGTCTGGGTCTGCTTCCAAAGTACATTGTTTCAGAGGAAAATGACCATGACATATTCTCACAAAAGGCTCCATTTCATAGAGCTGAGGCAGTGGACACAGTCCCGTTCCCATTATCATCTTCTCATAGTCCTCTCTACTGCCTCCTCAAAGCGGGTAAGCCTTTTCACACAATGCCATCGCATAGTTTACAAACCCAAAGGGCATTCCTCATTCAAGCAAAAGATTCCTATTTAGGCAACTCCATTCATCCCTTTTTTACTATATTTTACACCTGTCTCACTCCACATATTGCAAAAGGATATTTGTGTATACTCTGTATGACCAGTTTTTTCATTTTCCTGTTCGATGTTTGTCACAGTATTTCCACTGGCTTTTGTATTAAGGCGTCTGTATCTTGGGCAAGAAATAATGAGCTGTGGTGTTTTGCCACTGTTAGAGGTGTCACGGCCAGCTGCATCTTGGCTATAATGCATTCTCCAACTTGTCTGAGTCATTAGAGAGACATCCCTTACCCTTTTGGCCTCATCGAAGTGAAGTGTCCTACACCTAGGCAACTCTCTCACCAATGCACAACATCACGGAAGGAGAATTAGGCTCCCCTCGTCCTCCCAGTAAGCACAACAAAGAGGCTCTCTGCTATTTATTTTAATGAGATCTTTTCATCACCATCAGAAAGAGCATTTTAGCCTGCAATTTTGAAGCCATTTCATAAGCTGAAAATTGCCATTTGTGAACCATTCCCCCGCTAGTAGCTCTCAAATACACTCTCATTAGTGATCCTAGAGGTGAAAATACGAAAATTATCTGTAAATACGGGCTCATAATCCCCCTCATCTGTTTCAATTTCAGAAGTCTCTGATAAAGCCCAGCTCTCTTTGTTTGACGACATCATGATTCTAATAACGGTGTAATGCCTCTTGTTCCTTTGACCTCTCGATAAAGGCCTGTGTGACATTCAGGTGTCTGTAAAACCTCCTTTAGATATGGAAATGTCACTACCAAAGCTGCTTATCAGCAATTAAATTAATTACCAATAATATCATTAAGAATATACTGTACTTACAGTGTATGGGCACAGTCTTTTTTTATAATTCCATTTAATTTCTTCTATTTGCATAATTAATTGAGCAATTGAGCTGTAACTTAGTGATGAAAGTATTAATCTCAGGCTGGTTTAGTTGAACATATAATCCTTGTTGTCTTTCTTTACCTCACAGCCAGCTGCTGTCTTATGATGCCTATTCTGACCTGCGCTATGACCCCAACTGGAGGACCAACCTAAGGAGAAGCGGCCACTTCCATGGGAGTCCGCTGATTTCCGAGGAATATTACCAAGTCCCTGAGGATAAATCTAGACAGTCACGTGCTGACAGACAGGGACTCAAAATAAATGGAGGCTATGCATACATTGACACAAGTTCAGCAATTGTGGTGACTCCTCAGAAGACTGACAGTGAGTCTGCCCAGCCGTACCACCTGCACCCGCAAGATGGTCAGACTAGCTCAGTAACATCTCCCCACTGTCATGACCATGCTTTTCAACTTAGATCACCCGAAGTTGACCTTTTAAGGTCACCCAGCTTTTCCACGAAAAATGAGAGTGACAACACTTTACAGAGAGGATTCAGAAAGAAACGTGAGAATGGCTATGACGGTGCTGGTGAAAATGTTAGCAGGGCTTCTGAGCTGACAGGAGATCTACGTGCAGTAGAACTGAGACGCACAAAAGGAGGAACCATTGAAGCACAGAAAATGAGCGCATCGACCTTGGCAAATCTTAAGGTTATATCAAACAAAAAGCTAGAAAGACAGAAGGAGGACATAGTGGAACGCAACAAAATAACTCTAGGGCGCAACACGTCCAGAAGTGGCTCCTATGTGAGGGTGCACACACACAAGCAGGAGACCCTTCATAATGTGAATAAGGTGTGTATAGAATGTAGTTTCCTCAACTAGTAGTATCTGCTTATGGTTAAAATTACTGAATGAGAAGTTGATGTTTTTAAGTGTGATAGCAAACGCAGACAGCTCAGTGATGTTCAGCCTTACGCAGCTCTCTTGAAATAAGCTACAATTACAGAAAACAGACACTAGGAGCTGCACTAGCACTGCTAATGATTCTTGGACTGCCGAGTTATGGTTACACTTACTTGATTTAGGAATAAGTTTGACTGGGGACAGAATACTGAAACTATTGGAAAAAGATATAATATTGAATCTACTGGCCTCCTTAAATTACCTTTTATCTTTTACTATTGAAATTGTTTTGGGAAATGAACAGAAGAGTTTGTGATTGACAGGTCTTAGATCCATACAGATGGTGGTAATGTTGTGTTGGTATGTATTTTATGCGGTATGTAGTAGTTGTAAATCATGACTGCAGTGACTTAACCCGTTGAACCTTAGCTAGATTCACTAATGGTATTCAGATCTAAACAGAGGTCAGTTGTGGGGGTCGTCAGTGCAGATGCACAAAGTATGCTGCTGTTTCTTAAAATGTTTTTTTATAGATCTGTATATACTGTGCACTCAGGTGATAAGAAAAGTAGGCAAATGTCAGTATGTTTACTGTTGAAAAGGTTATTCTAATCTTGGAGACGCTGTTAATGAGCAGTTGCTTGAATACTGCTGTCTCGTGAGCAGAACATAGGCCGGGATTGTTTGTTTCTTTGTTGTTGTTTTTTTTTTCTCCTACTTCTGCATCAGCCAAACATATGCTCATTTAGTAATAATACTGGTACCCTTTATTGTCATCTCAGACAACAACTAAGAAAATGTCCTATGATGTTGCTCTGACCCAGTCTGGAAAATTAATTTGGCAAAGGAGCATAGCTGTTTTCATCTGCCTTCTCCTCCACTATATGAAAAGAGCCATGCCTGGCTATGCAGTGGTTATTATGAGTTGATGTGTACAACAGGAACATCAGAGACGCATGGTTACCAATAGGCTCTTAGACATCCCTGCACCTGGCACAGTGGCATAATTGGTCAGGATGGCCCACATTCCCCATTTGTCGGGCCACAAGACTGTTTGCTGGATATAATACCCCCAACCTTGTTCACCCATCTGAGCCCCAGCTCTCTACAATGTCTCATATCATCACCATTTACATAGTCAAGAGCCGTTAGCTTTGTGCAATGGTAAACAGAGCCAGAGCCTTTCCCTCTCCTGAACCCTTATGTTTTGTGATTTTCCCTCTGAATTCACTTGTTAGTTCTCCATTGCCCTGCCTCCCCAAAGACGTGTCTTAATGGGGGGCACAGGGCATAAAAGAAAGGGGCAACAATTTGCATAGTCTGTTTCTTGTTTTCATTACAGAATTAATCCATGAACTGTGTGTGTTACTGCAGCACCATGACATATCAGCAAGGCTTATTAGCAAAAGTTGTGAAGCAAAGGCAACTGTATTTTTTAATAAAATAAACAGTGTGTTGCGACATTGTGATTAACAAGCCTACGTGGAAAGCCACATGAAAACATAATTAACACCAGAATTAACATAGTCAGGTTTCCCAAAAAAAAAGTAACATAAAAAACAGTTAACATCATGACAGTTAACAGTGTGCCATACGCTGGATTAGCATTCCTCTGCAAACTCAGTGTTTAAAGGATGTTTGACCCATCATTTGGTCCCAAAAGGGTATCAGGCCATGCTATCATAAATCATCAGTGCCTCATAACATGCAGAACTGTTTTTCAACCCTAACTGTTCTAAAAATGTACATCCAGTGATTCCACAGACAACATTACATGGGCAAAACGCAGGCCACCATGTTGGCTGAAACCCACAGGTACAGTTTAATCTGCTCAGTGCCAACAAGACAGCTAAGGGCCCCTATTTGCTTGCAGTAATTGGGATGTCTGTCAGTGTTATCTCTGTTCAGCCACATCGGTCGTTATGGTGCAATGAAGTATCAGAAGACCTAACACAACAAAAAGACTCAACTGTGCGTTCCAGAACCGCCCACCCGCTTAGCCTGCAGCCACACACCCACCACAATGGAACTTCTCTTTGACCTGTATTATTGGATAATTAGAGACTGAATTTTTGACTTGGTACATTTTGTTTAACTGTTAAATTACACTGAAACACACTGAAATCAAATGCCCAGACTAAATAAGACAGTGTCTTCAGGTTATGTCTCATGGTCAGACTGGATTTTGTTCTCTAGTTTGTTGCTCTTTAGTTTCACACACTAAATGAGCTATTGAGCAGCTGTGGAGGTAGAGCGGGTCGTTTCCTAACCGGAGGATTAGCGGTTCAATTCCCAGTTTGTCCAGTCAACGTGCCGAAGTGTCCTTGAGCAAGACACTGACCCCCCAGTTGCTCCCGGTGATGTCACCGGTGTGTGAATGTGTGAGTGTTTGGGAGTGCGAATGGGTGAATGGCCAAATAATGTGAAAGCGCTTTGAGTGTGCTGTAAAAAAAAAAAAAGCGTAGAAAGGTGCTATACAAGTATAAGACCATTTATTGATGATCAAAGAAGTAATATGAGAATTTTATCTTCTTCCATCAGTTTTCGATTTTTGGAAAATTCTATATTAAATATATATAGAGAGAGACATCTTAAAAAAACAAAAACACCTTTTTGTAATCTTTTATCAAAAAGCTTGCCCTGCTTCCTCCAGCTTGTTTGTTTCTCCTTGCACAAGATAGCCACATTGTAAATCGCATCAGTTTCACAAATCAATATGAGTCTAGTCCAGCCAATGGCTAGGCCCTTTTCAATAATCCATTTGGTCTTTTGAAGAAAGTGGCCATCTGAAGGCAACTTGTGATAATTAGACCTGTTATTAAATGTACACAATTTCCTAATGCAGCAAATGTTTAGCCCAGCCAAGTGGCAGAGCGGCGGTAGCAATGATTGGCTTCATTGGAGCTTGGGCCTCCTTTGATAAAGACAGAAGCAGCAGATCAATCTTCTGCTATTGCACTCAGACCTCAGAGTTCCTTGTCCTCTTGCGGGCCCTCACTTCAAAGCCAGGGGAACATAATGTACAATCTTTTAATAGCTTTAGACCAAAGCTCTAGGGAGCTCTCTGCCACTGTATACCCTGCCTCAGTCTAAACACCTAATCAAGATTACCTGGGCTGGCCACAATAGCAGCTAAATGCAATTCAAGATCCACAGCCCCTTTGAAGTCTTCATTGCGAAAAGCAGATGTTTCCTGGGTACAGGAGGTAATACAGCTAGCTGCAATTGCCAGACTTTGTTGTGACAGCGTCTCGCAGAGAAGCAATTAGGTGCCTCCCAATTTAATAGAAAAGATATTACACAGCTTACCGTGCTCAAAATGTAATACAGGCTTGATCATTTGCTTGAAATGATTGGGATTTTTATAATGGGGGACAAAAGGCAATGGCAGGGGGAATAGGTAAAGGTGAGAGGCACAAAGTGTTTGTGTGTGAGTGTGTGCGTGCACTGCCGAACATATAGTAGTCACTGACAGCTGCTCCAAATCTTCAAAGGATTGTCTGTAACTGCACCCAAATGTCTTAAAGCTTCTCTGGGACTGAACCTGTTAACCCCTAGGGAACCGGTACAGGGTCCAGTCGCACAGTACTATTTTGGGTATGTATGTTTAGGCCAGCCACACCTTTCAGCACCCTAGGACTTAAGAGGTTAAAGAAAGATTCCCCTGTTTGGATGGTGAGTTACAAAGCATCAGCTTGAAAGCCATATATGAAGGACCTTACAGCTTATATAATGAAGCAGCTTTAAGTGTGGGTGGTGCCCTGAACTTTTCTGTGGTATCTCAGCATAAGAGTAGCACCTCAGCCTATTAGATGCAATCACAAACCCACTTATTAATAGATATTGTTACAATTCAATCCACTGATTCTTTGTGACCTTCAGCTATTGAATCTCACAGAATTAGTAGCATTCAGTGGAAAAGTCTTCAGCCTGTCAATACCATTGATCCACTCAGATGGTCCTCTGCCACTGAGGGGAGTTTGCAAGTTAACTAATTGATTTTCATTAGAGCATTAATAGAAGATATTTCCACAAAACAATACATTAGGAATAACTGAAACAGTAAATGTGTGTAATATGGTAGACACTGATGGTAATGAATGCAATATTGATCCCCCTGCATAGGTGAAGATGTGTAGTTTTTACCAGGCTTTAACAAAGGCTTGTAGTTCATGGACAGAAAAAATATAAAGGATTTTTGTTTCAGTGTTCTTCTGTATCAGCATGTTGCTTGCTTTGTGTGTTCTATCTAAAGGCGCATGACTCTTCTAAAGAAACGGCCAGCACAGAAAATCAAGAGGATAGCTCAGATCCTGAGCTAATGTGGCTCCAGAAAACACAGCAGTTGCAGGTAGGAACCCCCCCCCCCCTTTTCACTTGGTTGACAATGTCAGTCAAAAATCCTAGTGCCATAATCTAGTAAACTCTAGTTTGTTTTGCAGCATCGTGTTGTATGGAAGCATAATTAGCTACATTGTAGTAAGGGTCACCTAACCGCTGCACAGCAGGAACACTAACAGCCTGGCTTTTAGTTTGCTTTAGGGTATGTGGACCCTTTCAGTGATGATGTTGTTGCAGTGGGGCTTGCCAGAAGTAATTTTAAAATAAAAAGAGGAATCAGATTGAAAAGGAAAGGATCGGAGAAGCATTATTATTTCTAACACTCGATCATCCACCTTAACACCACCAAGCAGAGGAGTATGATTTTTCCACTGGAATGGGAAAAGCTGGTGTTTGTGAAAATCAGCAGCATTAGATGCACGAGGCACATGCTCATAAACCTTCTGCTAAATAATTTGGTCAGATCATGCAAAGAAGAGCACCACCCCTTCTTATACTTTGGAAAAAATTGTGTCTTTTACTCAAAGCTCATGTTCATCTTTTGTTGAATTTGTGGAGCTGATGCTTTGCTCTTTATGTTGCCTTCACAAATAGCCCATGCTATACTTTGCAAATTAGCATATCTCACAGAAATTCAGAAGAGTTTAAAATATTCACATAATACCCATTTATGAATATGACAGTGGCAAAATTAGACCCATATTTAGAGGTGCTTGTCTGGTATTAAACAGTATTGCATTTGGGATTTTGCCTTGTGTCTTGGTTTTGTGAATTAACACTAATGTCGATCTTTTATTGCCAACATACATTGACGAAAAAATGTTGTCCTCAAACCCCATGTCACCCAGCTCATCAAAGGGAAGAAAGCCCAGTGGAAAGAATATCCCAGCCGCTCTCGACAACAGCAGCCCCCTGCTCCAGGGGTCAAAGCTGAGCAGGAAGAATGTTTGAGCTCACCATTAGCAAGGCTTCCTGCTGTAACTCAGCCACAACCTCCGACAACCACTTCAACACAGCCCTTGCCCCCCACCATCCACCTCAGCATCAGTCTCAACACTTCATCCCAGCTTCTTTCCTTGCTCCAGCAGAAGGGCCAGGATGCCACCATCAGCTTAGCATCTCTTCATGGTCATCATCCTTGGAGCCTTGAATCCAAAGTACAACCATCCTTGTCCCAAGGGTATCAACAAACAGATCCAGGAAAGAGCACCCACATGTCTGGGGAATGGCTAAATGCCGAACGTCACCACCGACACCTGGACAGTAGCCCTGAACAGTGGCAAAGGTGAAGCATTTATACTGTTTTTAGTGACCAGAGATGAGAAGATATATTGTACACTACAGCAATCACAACGCACAACTTAGACCACAGCGGTGTGGTCTACGTAAAATGACAGAACCTGCACTGAGACAAGGAAAATGAATTTAAAAATATGTCTAGCAAATGCCATATATACAATTGTAATAATGATATTTGAAATATCACAATATAAATGTTAACTTTTTATGGATTATGATGGGACCTTTGCATTTCAGGACAAGTGCATTAAATGCGCCGCTGTCTTATGAAGGAGAGGACCAGAATTGGAGTCCAAATGAGGTTCACACTAAACTTCCACAAAACTGCCGCTGGACACCCACTAATACTTTGTCACACAGCCCACATTCTTACGCAGTTCTTCCAGCTATAGGAAAGCCAGTGACAGGAAAAGATCCTGAGCTAAGCCCTGGTCAGTGTGTGAAGACAACCTACCCCCTCCATGGCAACACCTCTAACAGCTACCTGCTGCAGATGGAGAAACAGAAGCAGCTGAGGACAAGAGTTACTTATAAGGTTGGTGTGTCTGTGTGAGCTTCATTTGTGTCCTGAAAGGAGAGGCACTAAGTGGTGAAATGTTTTCTTTGCTGTAGAAGAGTCATATGTGTTTCTGTAGTGTATTTTTGTCTGTCTAAAACTATCTTTATGTCTGCCATCTACTGTATGACACACAGATACACATGCTCACAATTAGTGTGGAATTTATGCATTGTTTATAAAGTGGCTGGCACAGGTCTTAATGAAAATATGTGCTCTCAAATCAGCATGAAAATTGTGTCATTGACATAATTCCACTATGTAGCCTTAAATGGTAACTAAATAGGCTGCAGGCTGGTTCTTACTGCTGCGACATAAACATTCAGTGACATGGAATAACTTGGTTTGTCTGCGAGGTAATAGCCATGTAGAGTATATACAAAAAGTTGACAAAAATGTACCCTATTCAATTGTCCCCAAGCATTTACAGGCTATTTTAAAGAGAGCTCAAAGTTCCAAAATTTCACACAAAGCATACTGAATACTTCTGTTGAAGAAAAATAACACATTGTGCAGTTTCACCTCACATAAGTTACACATGAATTCTTAAACAGAGTGGTATTCCCCTTTAATCCCCACATACACCAGAGGTTACACAAATGAATGCCCCTTTGAAGTCCCCAGTAATCCCCTCAGCTGTCTGGACTGCTTAATCCAACCAGAGTGTTTCAGCGAATAAGAGTACAAAACATCAGGTTAATTGTCTAGCTCTACTAAGATACACTTAATTGCTATAAGATGATGACTATATAAACCGCAGAGCTGCAAGCTCTGAAAAACCATTTGAAGATGTGTTAGAGGATAAGGTGATTAGAAGGGAGAGAGGCTGTGAGGCACAGGGCCACTAAAGATGTCCATTTGCATGATCATTGCAATGATTTGGCTGTTGTTTTTACCCTCTCCTTTGATTTGTGAGAACGAGCTGTGCAGTTGGGTCCTGAGTAATGACTCAGCAATCCTGCCCGTTCCAAGGTAGTTCCATACTAGTCTACAGAGTAGCCATATTTATGTCATGGCTCCAGGAAGTACTTGTTTGACAGGTGAAGCTTGGTTCTGGTTATAACATATGAAAACAATGTACAAGGTATACTGTATTTAAATACAAAAATAGGCCTACTGTTGCAAAAATACTTTGTTTTACTAGTCAAGTGTCTCTGGAGAGGTTAACCTTAGCAATTGTGTAAACTTTTAAAATATTAATATTTTAAACAATTGCAGGAAAGAGGAGAATTTAGCTAGCAACACAGACAGATTGATTATATGTACAATGTATCCTATTTATTTGATGTTAACGCTAATAATGTTATTTTTAACAGTGCTAAGTGTTCTATACTTTCCATACCACCTAACAATAACAACTGAATTAGGTGGACCCACGAAAGGCTACAAAGTATGGTTAACTGTATGTAGCTGTATTCACACTGGAGCCTGACATAGCTCTCCTGTGGCGCCCACCGCTCCCCACACCTTGACCTCCCATCTCTCTCCACCATGTTAGCCATCATGTCTGACGAGATTACAGGCTCTATTTGTAAAGCAGTTTGGCTACAGCATGAAAGCAGATGAGCGGGACTTAGGGGTTGGGGAGAGAGGGGAGAGGGCTTGGAAAGAAAGGTACCCTGTTGTGTGCACGGCCAGTGACTAAAGCAAACTGAAATCCTTGTTCCAAAAAGGAGCCAGTACAATCTAGAATGATTAGTTCTCTTTTGTCTGGGGTAGCTTGAGAATTTCATGCACACATTGCATATACACATGGTCACACACAGAGCATTATCATCACCAGCACCTGCAAAGGATCAGGTATGCAGTACCTATGTATCTTTGGCCATATTACTTGTATTACTTGAACTTCAGCTCACCACCAGTGTGCCTAGGAAAGCACTTTATGTATATGCACTATATAAAAAGCTGTATATGGTGCTAAGGTGAACTCTTTTAATAAAAGCTCACACACTGTTTACACACTCTAGGTTTCTAGTTCCATGTTAATGAACTTTGATCTTCCTAGTAAATAACACTGATGCACAAATGAATATAAAATAGTAATACTTAAATAATACATTAGGCAGTTAGCATGACATGGACAGCCACTGTGCTTGAGCAAACAGAAAAGAGCACTACTTACAGAGATGCAAATTTACTATCAACATCCACAGAAAAAGACATCATAATACAGAACATGTTGTTTGACTGAGAGGTGATATCAATGAACAACAGTGCACAAGCAAGCATCCCTGAATCACTTTAATATAAAAATGTCATTAAACTAAATCAGAAGTCTACAGCCATGCCATGTTTCTGTTAGCGTGGTCAAAGGTCAAAGTAGATGAGCAATAACACAAATCTAAATAGGCAGGAAAATCACAAATCTAAGGCACTTTAAAGTGCTTTTAGCTAAATACTAAGGTCAGCGACATGCTCACAATCACAATGCTAACATGATGATGTTTCCAGTAGCAAGCTTACTTCACCATTTTACTTTAGTTTGTTAGCATACTAACTTTCACATACTGTAGGTCCGGGCTTCAGCAGCCACATCAAGGCTATGACAAAATCAGCATTTTATCACTTCAATTCAATTCAGTTTTATTTGTATAGCACCAAATCGCAACAAAGGTCATCTCAGAACACTTTACAAAGACCTTACTATTATTATTATAATTATAAAGGCAAATCCAACAGATCTCCCTTGAGCAAGCCTTTGGCGACAGTGGTGGGCGGCCTTCTGCCTCGACCGGTTGGGGTAAGTGAATAGAGGAGAGAGAAAAGAAAAGAAAAGCAACAAGACACAACAAACAATCAAACACTGGTCGGGTTGATGTGGCCAGTGAGTGCTCATCAGAGACATAGAGCTCCAGAGCCAGAGCAACCTGCAGAAAGGTACAGGGAGAGAGAGAGGACACACTGCGGGAGAGAGGAGACACAAAGTTAGTGATGTGTAATTATGACATATATGATATATGGTGATTTTATTTTTCTCAATGCACCATTTGAATCCTATGAGAGACATCAAAATTGCACCATCCAAGATGGATGGAGAGGAGAGGAGAGGAGAGAGCTCTGCATCATAGTACAGCCCTCAGCCTAGGTCTATAGCTAAAGGATGGTCCACCAAACCAAACCTATCCGAAATGCATGTCTAATCATTTCATAGACACCACTACATGGGCCCAAGCGAAGGCCGTCCTGTTGAATAGAAACCACTGGTACATTAAATATACTCGGTGGCAACAGGACGGCCCAGGCCCCTTGTTTGCCAGTTACCAAGACGGCTGTCAGAAGACAACATGCTAAGTACCTTTCTACCCTCCCTCACTGTCCTACTAGGATTATATTGAAAAACAACAACGCTATATTAACCTAACTATAAGTTTTATCAAAAAGGAAAGTCTTGAGTCTAATCTTAAAGGTAGAGAGGGTGTCTGCCTGCTAAACTGAGACTGGGAGCTGGTTCCACAGGAGAAACATAGCAAGATGAGGAATTAGTCAGCTGGTAGAATATGAAGTCAGAACCAACCAGACCTCATGTCTGTTCCATTTCTGTGAATTTGACAGGTCAGCAGAGGCATACAACAGCAAAGCAATAATTCTAGTTTATATATATTTCTCCATACAAAACCTGCAGTCCCTCAAACGGCCACTAGAGGCTGACTCCTAAAGGGAGTCAATCCCCAGAGACTCCCATGTTAAAATGCTCAACTTTCCATCAGAAATAAACATGTTTACAGCCTGGTACAAAAAAGATTTTAGTCTCTTTACCTAATTTCTCCTTCCATGACAACTGTACAGGGGGTGAACATTTTATAACTGGCCTATTTAAGTTATATCGAGACTAAAAATTACACATAATTAAGGGTGTGGCTGCTTTGAGTGACAAGCAGAAGGGTCATGCCATAGGTATCTGGTCGCAAGCTGTCTAGCAAGCTCAACTTACACTCCACCTCTTTGCCCTTTTTTGGATTACACGTAGCAGGTGAACTGAAGCGCTACCAATATGGTGGTGGCCAAGCTTGAGCTTCAGAATCACTCTTCAGAAAACCAGTGGGTGACATCACAGCTTTTATATACAGTCAGTGGGATGCAGTAGTGTCCCTCACCCATCGTTCTCAACTAACAGAGCACCTTCTGGAAATCTTTTATAGTGTAGTGTGTTTTGTAATGTTTGATCAGTGTTTATACTGTACATGTCCACATGTTGTTGTGAAGAAGAAAGGAAGGGGTGTTACAAGATGTTTAGTGAAGACAGTGTCAGTCACACAGAAGCCCTCTCTCACTTTGTTGGCTGCCAGGCATATGTCTATCATTTCCTGTATTATTGGTGATTTTATTTTTCTCAATGCACCATTTGAATCCTATGAGAGACATCAAAATTGCACCATGAAATTGGATCAAAATTGCAGTCTGGGATTTATTGTTTTTGTCATGGTGCCATTTTGACAGCCATAAAATCAAGTTCAGTTTGACAAAGGTCTGCTTCAAATTAAGTAATAAAAAGTGTCACTTTGTGTTTGATAGCACAAATAGGATTTGGCTATTGCCAGCATTCAAACTTCAGACTCTCCTTCTCTCTCTGTCTCTCTCAGGCATACTCTCTGAAAGACTACAAGCAGTTGAACCTAGATATAAATCTGCGAGGTCTGGGTCCTGACTATGCAGCCATTGAAAAGACAGTAAGTACTGACCTGCAACATTGGGCATTGTCATATCAGAAGCTGCACAACTAGATTACATGGCTGTGAATACAATTTGGCTGTATTGACCTTGGTGTTTAGAGGGTGGTAGTGTATCCTGTATTTTGGATCACAACTGCTGATAGGTCAGTCTTGGTTGTATTTTCCCTGAAACTTTAGTTTTGGTAAGGTGGAAAACTTCCAGAGAGGTGTGTGCCCCACACTGAGATCTTAAGACACCCAGCGAAAACTCTTGTGCTGCAGGTTCCTTACAGACTGACAAGAAGAGATGGTCAGATTTACTGTATGTATGGAACATGATCATAAAATATATCAGAAACAATTCAGGTATTTTCCTCAAATATTAAAAATATAATTGATTAAATGCAGATCCAAACAACATCTTGAAGAATGAGGATGCTGAGTAGATGATTTATAATAAAACAGCAACATAGGGTCAATGTGTATTGTATGTATAATGAAAAATAAGCCAGACTGACCCATCCAAACAGGTACACACACATATGGATACACTGTATGTATACATCCATCTTATGATGAATTATAGCTTGTCACTAATGTGAGGCAATAACAAGAAAGCTGTTCAACATAGTGCAACTATTTGTTTTTCCTCATCCATACACAGTAGGCAGTAGGTGAAGTTGTGCCAGAAGTTTTTGCTTTGCACTAATGAGTCAGAAATCTGCTACAGCATGTACGTAGCATCCACATGTCTGCTTTCCGTATTTTGGAGCCTCTTTGGCCTTTAATCGGTTTTCTTATCAAAAAAGAGAGTGATACAGAAGAACATGATACAAAGGCTGCCCTACAGGTTATACTGATTTGTGTTTAGGCAGTGTCAGCTGAGTAACTTGTACAGAAAAGAGTGATTAAAATTCAGCTGGACAAACATGATTAGCTGTCTCCTGTGCCTAAATACTGACGTTCACTATCAGCATTGTGTATCCGCTGACCCTCTTCATATTGTTTGAGTTCATTGTTCAAAGGCCCCCATGTTGTTTCACACATAAAATTACATGTACAAAGCAAATGAGAGTACCCTTAAGTTAAGAGATATTTATGCTTTGATATATGTGTTTGGACAGGTTAAACCACGTTGAGACCTGTCTGTCTCCAGGGCCAAGCCTGTTAGTGAATGATATGTGTAAATGTTGAATGGACAGCACCGTTTGGTTTTGTTGTGTAGTGTGGAGAGGCTCTGCTGAGGGGATACACAAAGAGAAGGGCCTTAAGGGAGAAATGGCTCAGTTAATTAAACCCTGTTTTATAATCTGCTTCTGTTTCTCTCTCCCTTTCTTCTGTCACACTCCCCTCTCACTATTTCACCATCATCATGCTGAGAAAATGAAGCGACAGAAGCTGTATTCAAATGTGATCTGTGAGCAGAACAAAAAGATAAGTAGGATTCCCTTTCTTCTGCCTAAGGACCCGGAAGGCCATGACAAGAAAGTTCCCAGGATTAAGGTGTGTGAGCGTGAGAGAGAGAGAGAGAGAGAGAGAGAGAGAGAGAGAGAATTGTAGCACACCTCTTTCAGAACAGGACTGTCTGTTTGTGGTTAGTTGAGAGAGACACATTTTGACTTAGCAAAATGAAAAAGAACCAGACACTGTACATTAGAGAAACAAAACCACGACATGTACAGAACGTGATGTGGTGGACAGATGTTTTGCAGCTTGTGGACGCTAAGTAGTAAGTACATCTGCATATACGTATGTACAGCATACAGTACATGTCTCTCTTTTTTCTTGGTCAATTTTAGGCCTTGGAATATGCCAAGACTATAGCCAAACCCCCTGTACAGTCTCAACCAAAGCAGAAACAGAAACACCCGTCTGGAGGCTTCACTGACGATGATCCTTACTTGGAGGAATTGGACGTGTCCCAGCTGGCCACGCTGGGACTCCTTAGGAAACGGCATGAAGAAGAAAAGCAGGCTGTGGCAGTCTTCAAAAACATACACGCTGTTTGAGGTTGCTGTTCGTGTAAACAGTCCATGGAACCCATGTTTATACTCCCAGGCCTAGGAGACGTGGGTCACAACATGCCGCTTCATTACATTAGTTAGGCCCGGTGTCATATCAACAAATCATTCATACATATACTTTTATATGCATTACTCTTTCATGCACTGGAAATATAGATAATCTTTGAAAAGCCTGACAGCCTCAGCCAGTGCCTTGTGTTACTTTGAACACTGTGCTACCAGGTCATGTTTTACATTGGATAGCTTTGGTGCACACATAGAGGGCGCTGTTCTCTGAGCACAGACGGACATAAAATGTCAAAGTTTCTGAGGAGGATAGAGGAGAAAAGAGGGAAGCTTGTTGATAATGACTAACGTTCTTGCCCTCTACATTAAAACCAACAAAAATTTTTTTGTCAAAAAGCAGTTAAAAAAATACATAACAAACACATGCACATACTGTATGCTTTGTATCAGAATGTTAACATGGTTGGAAAAATATCTGGTTTTTGCTCTGAAGAAGAACACAAGCAGTAGCGTCCACAGACAGACACTCCCAGTGAGCTCGACCATGGTCTAATTTGCTTTAGGTAACTCTCTCAATGTTCTGCAGTTAATATGAAGTACACTATGGCAAAAAATAAACTAAGTACTCACATTGTTTCCTGATGTCTGAACAGTTGATGTCATAATGACACAGTGTCATGTCTGGCAGAGATGATAGGCTGTGCTGTGAGCTCTTTGGTCAAGCAAAGAAAGCAGGCTGATTGCCTCTTGTTGTCCCTTCAGTTTCCAGGAAGCATGATTATAGTAGGCCTAGTGGATACCCCACTCCGTTACTTCTACAATAACTCAGCTTATGTACTTCTCTAAGTGTCTGGTTTCCTGGAATGGATAATGCTAATATCAAGAATATACAGTACAAATGATTTCTGGTGTTTGTGTTGCCCATAGATTCCAGAGAAATGCCACCAGTATATTTACAATGGTCAGTTTGTAACTTGGATTTTGGAATTTGTTTTTGCACTAATCCTGGCAGTCACATTAGACTTTTGTCAAAGAGAAGCCTCAGTAGAACTCATTCTCAAAACTGTCACCAAGACATATTAGATAAAGTGAAATTAATTTTCAGTACCCACATTTCTGAAGTACTGAGCTACTAAAGAAGAAGCAAAGCGCAAGCATTAACTGACTGTTAAAGGAGCTGCTGCTTCACCACTTTAGGTACTGATCTGAATTAAAAAGTGAATAAAAAGGTGGAGACTCTTTTCTGAATCCATGCCATATGATTGCAGAAATAACTTCTCTTCAGTGGAGCTTTCTGCCCTAATAAAAGAACTGAAGGACAATTATGCTATAATAATAAAGCCTGCAGATAAAGGAGGAGCAGTTGTTTTGGATTATGGGAAATATATTACAGAATCTCATAGACAATTCTGCAATCCTTATTATATTGAAGAGCTTCTAACTAACCCTCTTACCCCAAATGACAGTAGAATTGAGGCTTTTTTTACATAATGCAAAACGTCAGTGCTGGATTAATGAT
Organism: Monopterus albus; assembly: GCF_001952655.1. Taxonomy (NCBI): domain Eukaryota; kingdom Metazoa; phylum Chordata; class Actinopteri; order Synbranchiformes; family Synbranchidae; genus Monopterus; species Monopterus albus. The sequence continues at coordinate 236,345 of NW_018128123.1, forward strand.
GTATGTTGTGTGAACATCCTCAGCTGTGCAACGTTTTACATGCTACCAAATACCACAGGTCATGGGTTCAGTATTCATTGGAGTGATAGGAAGAAACTGTCCCTGTGCCTGGTTGTCTTGGTGCACAGTGACCTGTAACGCCGTCCAGAGGGGAGGAGTTCAAACCGTTTGTGTCCAGGATGTGAGGGATCTTCTCTGCCCTCCTTTTGACCCGCGAGGTGTACGGGTCCTCTATGGAGGGCGGGCTGGCACCGATGGGTCTTTCTGCAGTCCTGACTGTCCGCTGAAGTCTGTTACTGTTTGGTTGCTGAGCCAAACCAGACAGTGATGGATGAGCAGAGAACAGACTCAATGATTCGGATTCCTCTGGTGGGGGGCTCCTAACGTTTTGAGAGTGTTCAGGTGTTCAGGCATCAGGTTGTTGCGCCCGCACCACAGGACCAGCTGCTTAGCCTCCCATGTACGCAGACTTGGTTATGAATGGAAATGAAAGGTTAAAAAGAGCAGCGAGTACATGTACACGTTTGAGTACCATTTAAAAACACTGTTCCAGTGTACTGCACGAGACAGAAATTTTAGATCTAAACATTAGATAAATATATAAAACAATACACCACAATTGTGCCTCACCTGTCTTTGTAATTGTGTCTATATCGGACACACCAAGAGACACCTGACAAACGACTGAGTGAACACCAGTATGCCGTCAGAACAAAAACTATGGATTAGGGAACCACATTTTGCTGAACGTCACTCTTGAAAGGACTAGAAGCCATTGAACATATGGTCAGAGGAGGTCTGAATGAAGAAAGAGCCCTTTTTTTATAACATCATACTTTGTTCTCAGGGATGAGGGTTATATTACTTTGATGGGATTTGAATTTGGTATGGTCTTCATGTCTGGATTTCAATGTGGTGTCTGCTCTGTAGTGTTTTCAATGATATTACTTCCGGGGTGCCATCTATAAAAAGTATCAGCTGCAAACCATCAGTTTTAATATTTCCACCCTAATGAAAACCTGATGAGGTCGAAACCAGCCGCCGATTTTTACTGAGATGCCCAATTAACTAAGAGATTTTTGACATAGTCCGTGGTCCACCTAGGAGTGCCTGAGGAACTTTGTTCCTGTTTTTGATACATTTTATCTTCAGGAGCACCTTAAGTTTTTTTTCTGGATTTACTGGGAGCTTGTGAGCACGAGGCCTCCTCTCCTTTAGCACTGGTCTCAGTTAGTCTGAATGAACAGTTCTCCTTTGCAGTACTGAAATGTTTCTGTCATTACTTGTCTTGGAGTTGATTTTTGTTTAGATTTAGCCTGCTAATCGTTGCAACTGTGCATGGAACAGTAACACTAATGTTATGCTTGACTGGGCAGTGTTGTGCATTTCTCACTCACTGAGAAACACAGTTTTGATGACACTAAACCTAAGCAAAAGAGATTTTAGTATTTTCATATCTTCTATCTAATATTTTAATCTTCTCTACAAGCAAACGTTGCTGGTACCAAAACATCCAAATATAGAAAGCGCTTGTAACAAATTAGCTCTAGTTATTGTCATGATTCGGTTCCGCTGCTTCCCGTCCGGCTTTTATTTTGACGTTACTTCCTGTTTTTGTTTCACCTTAGTTTCGGTCTTTTTACGTTCTTCATCACTCACATTAGTTTTACCTGCTTCGTTATTGTTTGCACCTGTTTACACCTCTATTTAGGCAGCGTCCTCCCACAAAGACACTGCCAGATTGTTCTAGACCCCAGCTCTGACTTTCCAGCTTTCCTTCGGTTTTGGTATCTTGTGTTTCTGACCCGGACTGCTTCCTTGGATTATTCTGTTCTGCCTTGCCCTCTTATTTCGGACTGCTTCAGTGTATCGGCTTAACGGACTTATCTTTGGACAACGCGTTTTGGATTCCCCTGGATGTATGTGTTTGCTGGCTCTGACCTCGGACTGTTAAGGACATGTAGGTTTTGTGTTTTCACCGTGTCTTGTATGGTTTTCTTTTGTTCAACGTTAGTTTTCTTAATAAAGAGACGGTTTTGTTTTACACTTCCTCGTCTGGCCATTTAATTGAGTTCACCTACCACTTTTCGGCCGCATTACGCGCCGTTTCTGACAGTTATTGCAGTCTCTCTGTACCTGAGGTGGCCTTTTGATACGAGATTTGATTCTTGACAAAGCTGCACATCAGTGAAAGTAGGTTTTAAGGCAATCCTTCTACAGGCAAAAGATCACATGACAGAAGTCAGTTTGACATGAGTGTGAAGAAGAGCTGATCCACCCCACAGAGCTGCATGCACTTCCTAAATGGCAGTAATGAGTCTTAGCACTGCGGGATGAACGTTGTTGTTGTCATCTTTTAGAACAAACTTGTTATCCATGACTAGGTGTTGAGATCATACAGTCTGGTTAAGATGAATGGTGAAGCAGGTCTATTCGTATGGAATAAGGGTTGGTGCATGTTTACGATACTACTGGACGTGTGAAGTGAGCAGACACAACCATGTGCACATGATATTTGTGCCTCTGACTTGTGCCTTAGTGTATGGCAGCAGTGGCACTGAGTGGTTTTCATTTTCATGGTAGTTCACTTCCCACCTCAGACCAATGGCAGATGCCCACACTTTATTTTATGGAAGAAAACTGGTGATTGCTATGTTATTTCAGTCCTAGTGTCAGTGATTCTGCTATTTTCCTTCATTTCTCTAGTTTTACTGTCGAAAGTCCTGCTCAAATGAAGGATGGCACTTTAAAGTTAATCTGATGTGGTTTGCGTTTTATGGATATGCTCTAAGCAGTAACTCCTCCCCAACACAAAACACACTCAAACGGCTCATTTTACTAATTGAACCCTCAGATCATTATCAAAGCACTATTTACCTCTGTGCAATATTTTAATTAGATTATAGTCTCTATTTAACCCATCACGGACTCTTTGAAGCTCTGTCTTTAGTGTTAAGTCCTCAGATGCGTGGGTGAAAACAAATGAAGCCCTTTTTAATGTAATGACAAATGTTGCCTATCCGCACGGAGTCTTTCTCCATCTTTTTTTTTGGGTCCCACCTACTCATTTTTTTGCCATTGAAATCCAGTTAATTGAAGGCTTCTTTCACCACTATACATGAAGGGGCCAAATTAGCATCCCTTTCTGCCCATTGGGAAGCGAAGGCAGACGTGGATGCTTTGATGTGAGAAGCCCGCTTTCAGGAGGCGGCAGGCTTCCTGAAAATGAGCTGATGGCCCTGCTATTAGGCCCAAATGCAGATGCGTCCATGTGTTGCAAAACGCGTAATCTTTTAATTGATCACCTTCTGCATGGCCTGCTCCCACCATAGCTTTCGCCGCTGCCTGTTAATCAGAATCCCATTTTGAAGAAGACATGAATTGCTGTTCAAAAGGCGGAATGTGCGCATCCAGCAGGCAGGACACGATTGCCTGTTACTGGGCAATGAAAGATGCAGCGTGAGGTAAAACCTCTTAATACAGTACTAAATGCTGGGTCTTACATGTGCTTCAGATTTTATGTTAATACGATAGACATGAAATCGCACTGAAATAGTACAAAATGCTTTTTCCCGTCTGCCACGTTTATTAGACGCAGGAACGACTGCACGGAAATTCCAGCTCCAAATGATCAACCTGTCAAATTACATGACAGAGAAACAATCTTCTAAATTCTCTAGAATGTCGAGGGTCGCAAAGTGTGTTAACATTCGGGTTGAACTGGTTTGCTGGACTGACGTTTTTCCTGTTTTGTCCTAAAGACTCAAAGTTGTCTGTCAGCAGCAAAGCGTGGTGAACACCCGCTCCTTCGTCCTGCAGCCTGGATGTGAAGGTTTATGTTGACACGCCGAAAACACCAAATATATCTAGATTGGTTTATAGCTAAACACATTTTTCGGTATACTAATTTCTTGGTACAGGTTATTACTTATGTGCTTTTTAGGCCATATAGAAATGTGCATACTAATTTATTAGTGACACTGACCATAGTGATTCAAATAAATGATCAACATTTTATAAGAAATAATCAGGCTAGTGGATCTCAGGATTTGCCCGTACAGGCCAAACTGTGCCATTCTCTAGATCTGGGACATGCAGCTCAGACGGTGTAGCAGCTGAAGAACTGAGGTCTTCAACACTCAGTGGCCACGACAGAGTCCAGCTTTGGTTTGTCATTCTGACAAACCGAGCCTTTCATTTTGCGTGAGAAAGTGAACATTGTGAGGAATACACACGGATCTACTTTCCGTGCAGCCTTGAGCACGTCTGAGGGCTGCACACTATCTGGACTTTCTTTCCGCCAGTATTTTGCGTTTCTGTTTGTTGGCTTAAAGCACAGCGGGCTCCGGGCCACCATGCAGGAAAGCAGTGGAGAACAAGCAGCCCCTCATTCAAACCCGAGCTTCACGCTGTGAAGACGGCGTCCTAATGCAAGTGGGTCTGACCGCCGACCACGCCGCACCACCACATGCACCTGCGCAATTTAAACAGTAACATTAATGCTAGATGGTTTTTCTACATCACCACTGCTCCGCTGAGGTATGGAAATGTCAGCAAGAATGAAAGTTGGCTTCAGTTACGGACACACATAAAAGATCTAACAGAATAAACGGAGCCGAAATTCGATTCATTATTTTATACTGTATACTATTTACATGTACACACAGAAATATAAAGGGCGGTCACTGAAGTAGTCTCCGACCAGAAGTTCATTTAGAAAATGTCCAATATTGTAAACAAAATGAAAAGAAATATCAATCCACAAATCGAAATAAAGATTAAAAAATGCTATAAAGGATAGCATGGAAATTTTCGTTTGTGATGAAAGTGCAAAAGGATGAGGTGCGTCCATGTTACAAAGCAAAGAGCTTGGCTCATCTTTCATTTCTACAGATTTTTAGACTGAAAAAACAAAAACACGGAAATAACATTTCAAAATAAACACGTGTAGAATTATAACAATGATAATGGTAATAAGCTGCCATTTCTATATTCATATGGAAGGAAAGGTTAAGTGTTATCTACAATATATTTACAGCTTATAAAACAGCTCTGCAGCCTACTATAGTATATGGTCCGGTGAGCAAATGTCATCCTCGATATCCACGTCGTCGTCGTTTTCCTCCAGCATGTACGAGTCCGGCTCCAGTCCCTGTTTGAGCTCCTCCGCGCTCTTGTTGTGCAGCTCGCTCTCGCTTGAGTTCTCCCCGGACCTCTCCAGCTCCCCGGGCGTCTTGCGCTCGTCCTGCGCTTTCCTCAGCTGCTTCTTGTGCTTCATCCGCCGGTTCTGAAACCACGTTTTTACCTGCGGCGGGAAAAGTAAGAAGGGTGTGAATTTGAAAAAGGACTTTAAAACGCAACGTGTTTCTTATTGGCTTGTAGCGAAATGTTCCAAGAAATTCTAAAAATGTAGCCCAAAAATATTTTAACATGTATTTTCTGGGCTCTACCACAGAAAGAGGAGGTGAAATAGAGATTATTAATAACGACAATAATAATTATTATTCTCTTGAAATTTCGCATAAACGGCAATCGATCTGTTGTGAAACAATAGCTTTTTGCTAAAATGTACTGTTCCGCGCATCTTCCACAGTCATCCTACTAAACGGGTTATGTAGCTGGAGGACTGGTCATTCTCTGTAGCTGCTATTATTTTATCAAGATTTGAATTTTTTTTTTTACACGTGTCATTTGTGTGACTGCTACATTTTGGGTTGTAAGCAGAAAAATAAAAAGCATTCAGAAACTGCTAATTTAACAAGGACATCCGAGATTCGCCTAAGTGCACACGCTGAACCCCGTGTGTGTGTGTGTGTGTGTGTGTGTGTGTGAGGCCCACTTGTGTCTCGGACAGGCTCAGCGCTGTGGCCAGCTCCACTCTCTCCGGTGTGGACAGGTACCGTTGGATCTCAAACCTCTTCTCCAGGCCGGACAGCTGCGAGTCGGAGAAAACCGTTCTGGCCTTCCTGCGCCTGCAGTGCTTCCCTGGTAACTCGGCGTGGTGCTGGAACAAGGCCGGCATCTGCATCCCTACGGGTAGAGGAGACCGTGGTTGGTAATGACAGCCTTACAGAACTAGCAACCAAAAACAGACGAAAACAAACTAAAACTCTTATTAGCCTGTATCAGGGCAGCCATGTCCACTGTGACGGAATTAATATGTTCTTTTTTCAGTGTCCTATTATTTAAAGAATAAGTATTATTTTATGTATTTTAATAATTGTCTTTTAAAACGTTGGGCATGAACTGAAGCTTTAGGAGCTAAAACCAGTGTTAGCCTGTACCTTTACTCCAGTAAAGGAGGACGTATCCTGACAAATGACCCCGAACAAGACACAGGTTGTTGTTTCTACAAATGTTTGCAGACTGGAGATCAGAGTTCAGACAACTTTTCATGTAACCCAAAGCCACATTTTCTGTGTGAAGAGACACATTTCAGCTGTTCTGTTCCCAAACTCAGTAATGCGGGGTCAGCCTATGTAAACGCACAGATGAACTACTGGCGGTGGCTTTTCTACTGGAATAAACAAAGCTTTGCGTTCACTTTTTAAAGCAGTACCGCTACTTGCTGTCCGAGGCTCCCCGCGCTTACCAGATGTGAAGAAGTACTGGTGATGCTCGGGCTTGTGGAGAGGATGGTGCGCATGTGGCGCCAGTATTGGCGTTGGCATCAGTGGGTATCCATACTCAAGGATGGGCATCCGGGAGGCCAGGGAGCTACAGAACGGCGAGGGAATGACATCCCTCAGTGGCTTGGGTTTGTGCAGTAAGATATCCTCAATGAAAAACGAAGTCGACCTCTGCGTGGGCGCCGCAGACGCGTAGTTCAAACTCATGATGTTAGTTTAGGTTTGTTATTTTCCTGCCTTCAAACCTGCATCAGCATCTGGCTCTCCCCCCCCAAGTCTCCCAGGCTTAAATGCAGCCCCTATGTGAGTTCAGTGAATGGCACTATAGCATTACATAGATATCAGTGGGAGGGCACATTTCCAAGAAGTATTTATCCCGAGAGAGTAGTGTAGTGGGAAAATTGATTTTCACATCAGCCAATTACAGTTCTGGGCGGGCGGAGGGGAGCTGTGAGGGGCCGGTTCTTCACTCTGATTGGCTGAGGAACGCTCCAAACTGGTGACAAAAGCAAACGCATTTCACATCAGCGGCGCACCCGCGATCGCCGCGCACTTTATGTGAATAGCAACTTGGAAATCCAACCAAGAATCGCCTTGTAGCGATGCTCAGACTATGTGGTCGCCTAGCAACCACGCGCTTTTTTGACAGGTTCGCGTGCACTGTGATATTGTTAGTAGAATAAAGTTTCCAAACAAAGTGAGTCTACAGTTCACCAGTTATGAGCTGCTCCCCCCGTGGAATCCAAACATGTGGCCGTGCAGTGGGCGCGGAGCGCGGGAGCTCGCCATGGTGCTGAACAGCTCGGCCTACTCCACCGGGTCACTTCGCTGCCAGGAGACGTTTCTAAAGTGTATGTCCAAAACATCTGAAACCACGATGACTGTTTAATCCAACGCTGCAGCCAGAGCATCCCTGACACGTCGGAACATTAGTCTGTAGTTCAGCTGTGGCTTAAAGAGGCTTTGTCCTTGATGCGGGTCAGTGAGAAAACAGTCCCTCAGTTTGATGCTGCTGTTCCGTGTGGAGCGCTACATGCACTGTGTGACCGGTGAAACTAACCGTAGGCTGTCACACACTTCATCATTCGTGTTCCAGGTGTCTAGGCTTGTCCTCCCCAGCTACATGCAGGAGAGGGCCAGAATATTAGGAACACCTCTGAATGCAACGTAGTCTAGTACAGCACCACCTTTAACTATGACCTCAATTAAATAATAACTCAATTTATACATTTAGGACAATTTCACTGAAACATCTTTGAGCTTCATAAACACACATGTTAACACGGAAGCGCATACAATAGTACAAGTGTACCTAATAAAGTGGCCCGTGAGTGTATTTGTGTGTATTTCACTTAATATATAAACATTTGTAGGCCTCATGCCACCACTGTGATACTACCCCTGTAGGCACCTCTGTGATTTCAGGCAGTCGACTCTTCCTGGTGTGGTGACTTTGTGTTTCCCTGGTTTGACTTGTCTTAAACAACGTGCAGGCAGCTACTTACTGCTCACGGATAACATCTGCACTGTTCCTTCATGTTAGTAGAAGCCAGTGATGCAGCCTGTGCCACCGGAGAATACGGCTGCTACAGGTCTGTCTAGTCATTTCGCCCAAATTGGCTGTAATTGTCGGTATTAAAATCTGGGAGAGTGCAAGTGCCGCTCCTGTGGCCATTTGCGAAAGAAAGCGGTTCGCTATAATTTGTTGATGTGGTGTTGTCGTCACATTTCCAATCAGGCCGCTTAATGTGAAAGTGTCTTAATGTAGGCAGAATTCACGCTGCAATGCTATTAGGCAATTAAGGGAGATGTTAGAGCGGAAGTTGTAATCCTTGGGCTGGAGGACAGGATTTCCATTTGATCAGATGGAGGGAGAACAAATTAATTACTGGGAATCAGTTACGCTGGAAAAGCGCCGTTCTGCTGCATTAGTGTGCATAGCTTTGTGTTAAATGGACGTGTGCGTTCAAAATGCAAATCAAACACCTTTGGCGCGGCGGAGCCTGTGCATTAGTTGTAGCCGATGTCATTAGGCAACTCGTCCAGGACTAAATCAGATGCCAAATGTGCACAATCTTTTCAAAAGACATCGCACCGTTCTTGATAAGATACACGTTCTGTCGGCCATGTTTCCAATTCGGGAAGCGAGTGAAAATATTTTAATGAAACAAAATTCCAGGAGTCAACACCATGTTAATAAACGTGTCCCTGCGTTTTAAATTCTAAGGTGGAGGTAAAGAGCAGCAGAAGAAAAGACCTCATGTAGACTGGACCAAGGCAGATGGAGGTAACCCTGCCGTACCTGGCTGTGCGTCAGTCTCCTTCGTGGCTGCATCAGGAGAACAAGTCGCTTTTAGGGCTAAATTAGAAAGTGAATAAAACAAATGGCGGCGGGATCGTATGGCGGTTCCGTTCTTGAGGCGCAGTTAAGCGGATTTTTGCAGCCATTTCATAATTAAAAATTTGAGCCGGCCAGGCAGTGCGTCAGTCCGTTAAGTGGCGCGTTTGGATGAGGTTTGCAGCAGTGCATTGGATAATACTTGGCTTATAGTTTTCAAAGTAGCCGTGATGGTGACAGCGATGGATAGAGCAAAGAAATCCAGGGATGTACAGGAGGATAATGCACCCAAAGGCTTTTCCCGAAAAAGGCAATGCCGCTTTTTAGGCTTGCAAAACCAAAAATACAAAGTAATTTGTCCGCCTCCGCCACGGCTTTTTTCTTTGACGTCTCTTGCACTACAGTGTTTTTGTATTGTACGATTTTTTTCAATAATATTCCCAAACGTGTCCAAGTCAGTTGTGAGCACTTCGTTTCCGACGTGCCCTACTCTCCAGACAGGCGCGGTAAAACGCGCATTTACTGCTGTTAAGTGTTTTCACAGGCATGTCTTTTTCTGTGGATGACTCCTTTGCATTTTGTTGTAGACTACCTCTCCACTAGACATAGACTCAATTCGACATCATAAAAACCATCACGTACAATCCTTTTTAATTTGACATTTCTCTTGGAATATGTGTAGATGTGCTGTCAGTCGCACCTGTTTCAGACAGTAGGACGGGTCAGGAGTTTATGGTGGACACAGTATTTTAAAGCTAAGACGGGGCCCCTACATGGAGCACTGACCTACTAGTGACATAAAACCGCATGGCCAGGCATCGGAACATTTTTGTGTTGTTTTCCAACAACGCTAAAAACGTACGACTAATCAGTAAATCACGCACACTTAACAAAATCGAATAAAATACAGCATTTGCAGATGAAAATGAAGAGTCATATTTTCCCCTTTTAATTCAGTTTGTTTCCACAGTCATTCATGTTCCAGACGTGACCTCTGAATTCATGTTCATCTCCACACAACCGTGACACAGCTGTCACGATCATAATCCATGACATGAGGGTTTGGGTCTTCCAATAGGAGTCTGCGCATCCGAAAGGCGCACATATAGAATATATAAAGAATATAGCTCTGTTATCTGTCTGGAAATTTTCACCTTCAGATAGATAAAAGAAGGAGTGCGTGTGGTATTTGTAATTTTGTAGAAATGCACATGTTTAGACAAATCGTGCACTTTTATATTTGCGGTTTATCGGCACACTCTGCTTATGGTTTGTGCCATTTGGGGTTCAGTGACTAGTAACTGAGCATTTTTCATTCATAAAAAATCAAATCAAATAGATAATCTGCCTATTTTAAAATAATTCAGAGAACCTGCCAACGAAGTGAGTTCTATTCTCTGTGTCGCATCAAAGTCACCAACCTAACTACGCCATATAAGATCTAATCCATGCGGCGGCCACGTCACATTCCACACATTATTAATTGTGTGTCCAGTTAATGAATGAAAATGCAGAAAAATACCACAGACATAATGCTGATCATGGTCTGTTTTACTGCATGGGGAAGGATTCAGAGATGAGCATTTACTAAAAGCGCCACTTATTGATAATGCGTCATTGATTTAGCTGCTTGACTGCAGGTTAATCCATCTGTTGTGGGACTGTATTCTACTGTGAAAGCGATTGGTTGCCTTGTGTAACATTACAAACTTTCTGTAGTGTTTATTTTTACACATAGTACATGCCAACCATTAGGCCCGTGCAGGTACGTGAGGCCTTGACTTTGTAATGGTGAATATGATGCACTGAATTTACAAAAGCTCCTACATGATGGAGTGTAAAATGAATGCAAACTGTATTTTGAGCCTGTTACTTCCATGTTATCACAAACCATCTTCCCCAAGGAGGGAATGTATCTACACTTCAGACTGATTTACTCACTTATCCAGAAACTCTGTTATAACTTTAGAATAGGTTACACTCAGCTGAATATGATCACAGCCAAATGTGAAGGGGGAAAGTGACTGCAGTTTGCTTTGTTGCATGTTTACCTGAAAAGAAGGTGACCGCCACTGACAGCCAGCCAATGACAAAGGGCCAGGAGAACCTCCAGGCTCCATATTGTTTCCCATAGTAAACACCCAAAAACCTGGACAGGACAAAATAAAGGGAAAACATAAAGAAAATGTTTCTGAACAATGACACATGGCCAACCCTTCCCACTGGCTGCTCTGTGAAGTTTTCAGTTAGCAAATCACTGAAATTATTCTCAGAAATCCAGACTTTTTAGACATTACATCTCTGAACTCTTCACTACAGAAGACCACCAAATGATCTCTTGTATTATGCAAATTATGCAAAACAAGGCAATCAGAACAGGAGGGTAATGAAATCTCTATGTCATGAATGAGGCCTTTTCTAAATGTAACAAGCAGCTGTGCTTTGTTATGAAACTGTGCTGATAATGAAATCATTAAAAAGTCATTAGTTCATGATTAGTACATTGTTGTTTTTACTTTTTAGAAACCTGCCTTGAGTCACAATTGTTGGTGCTTGCAAACAATTAAGGATAAAATTAAATGCAAATTAAAGTTCAAACCAAAGCAAAAACAACAGAGTTGAACTTACATGAGATGAAAAACAATGAACCTGCAGCAAAGGTTGTGGAAAAGCTGTCGAAGAAGGAGTAATGGATGAAATCCATAATGCCAGTGATGATGCCAGTGGAACAGGCCAAAACAGAGAGGGTCCTGACGGCATGCGTGGCGTCCCAGTGGGCTGCCGACGAGGTCAATAAGAGGCACTGGTGAGGGCAGCGCATGCCAGCAGAGATGAATGATGGGAGATGTAACCCTGAGCTATGTCAGCAAGCCAGTATGAGGAAGGGTGAACATCTCTGAGCAAATGACTGCTTTTATCACAGTGTTGTGAGCTGGAGATCATAAAACTGTAGACCACATCTTTAAGGAGAGATCAGACACACAACACATGAGCCTACACAGTTAATGAGAATTAACTGCAGCAAGACAAATCAAGAGCAATGGAAACACAGCTGGTTACATAACTCACTCCAATAAGGAGCCAAGTTGTATGTAGCACCTGCTGCTCTGGTTTGTTTAAAGCTCAAAGGGAGGAGCCGACAAATTCCTTTTTTTTACCTCAGTAGTGCTCAATCTTCTAGAGATGACAGACAGTACGGCCTTTTTACAGTAAATAAACTGTAACTGTGACCAAACCATTTCCTTACTTATAACTCCAATAAAAAAAACTAAGACTACAAAATCAGGTACCACATCGTTTTATTTTTGATGGGATCCTGTGATAATATGCATACTGCTTCCATTCAACCTAACACATAGGTTAGCAAGTTAGCCCAGCTATTCATTTACAGTTACACTGTGTACAGAATTAAAATGAGAGCATGGACATAACTTTTCTTGCTGGCTTATAACACTTTACTGCAGCCAGTGACAAGACTTCTGCCTCTGGAACAGCTAAAAAAAAAAGCAGAAGTTCGTTATTTCCATTAGCCTGCACTCCTTGGCGATGTGTATCAATACCATCATTGTGTGGGAAGCATTTCCCTGGCGTACAGTAGCACCACAGGCTCTGGTGCCTGTAGCCGTCAGGCTGCCGATGCTGCATCCAGTAATCGGTTGCTGTGGAAACAATCAGGAGGATGCTCCCCACGCCTGCACAGAGCAGCCCTCCGCCCATAAAGCACCTGCACACACACACACACACACATGCACACAGACACAGAGGAACATAAGGTCATTTTGAATCAGCAGTCACGTCACACACACACACACTTCAGGGAGAGAGGGTGTAAGTGTCAGTAATTGCGTTGTAATGAACATATTATTTCCACTGGACTGAGCTGCGGGGTTGCCTGTGTGTGAATGCTCCACTTTGTTCTCCAGGAGATCTGTCTCTGAAGATGGGCTTCGCATACGCCCCCACTCACAATGGGCACACACACACTCACACACACACACATGAATCCACCCTCTATCAATTCCAGCGATGCTTTGATACTTGATACATCTATTGCTCATTGTTCCACCTGGATGCAATATCCTGCAGCCATCCCCTCGTTCTCACGGAGAATTGTCATGGATTTTTGGGGGAAAGAATGATGGATAGATAGGGCCTATATCTCCTTATGCCTGAAACTTGAATGGTAGTTCACTGAAGAGTATCCTCTGTGGCGAGTGCCAACAGCTGTCTCCATCTAAAGCAAAGGGCTTTTAAATCCATTTGATCTTCATGTAAAACAAATACAATTTACTATTTTTCTCAGAATGTCATCATCATGAGGTAATCAAGAAATTCTACTAATTGCATTTAATAGTCATTTAAGCCTGTTGTATTGGACATTTTTCTAGCTAGTCATTTTCTTCCAAGGATAAAAATCAGGTTTCCTCCCGCTCTGACGCAGCCTGAGGCTGCAGCTGGCACTGACCTCACGGCTGACGCATTTCTCTCACTCACACAATCACATCATTCAACCTTCTCAACAGAAACTCTTCAACTCCTACTTCAAATGTCTCCTGTAAAATACCTGAGAACACACCAAGAAGAGAGATACTGTGCATATCGCTGATAAAAGCACTTTGTTGATGCAAACTCTTCCCTTTGCTCCACAGTGTCTGTGTAGTAATCAGTTTAGAATTAGACATACATTTCTCCATTTCGGTTTTTCATTTCATTGTCATACCTGGGGAGGAATCCTCTAGAGGAGACTGTGTTTTATTGTGTTGCCATTCACCACACCACAGCTACATTAATAAATAAGTTATTCATATTTGTATATTTGTACCTAACGGGTGGCAGAGTGACAATGTTTGTCTCCCTGGAACTTCTAAGGCCATTATATGTAAAGACATTGTAAAAGACCAAAAACTAGTGTGCACATTGTCTGATAGCGTGATCCATGTGCAGCTCTTAGCTGCATCTCCACATGGAATAAAATTGAACACCAAATAAATAAATAAATAAACGTTATCATCTTACCATAATCAACACCTTTTCTGAATCCATTTATGAAAACAGGGCTGCCTGACAAAATAAAACTACAGCCTATGATGCAAACGCAGGCCGATTCCTAGCAGGCTAAAACCACTGGTGTTTAACAGGGTGTACTGGGGTAACTGGGGTAACAGCAACCACAGCAGTGAGGCAACAGGCCTTATTTTCCACTGGATGTTAGTCATATTTGCAGTTTATATTGATGCACATGTTATTAGGCATATCATTTCATCAAGTTCTGAGTAAAGATATTATTCATGATTTCCCCATTTGCTATGGTTTTGCTGTAGTTGTAATAATGACAAACATATCCAAATTCTCAGCAAGAACCTCTTCTTCTTTCTTTCTTTTTTAGCATCTTTAAACCACTGTTACATTTCTACTCTTTCTGATTTTCACTTCATCTATATGTAAATGATCAAGATAACCATCTAAATAACCCACCCTGATCCCAGCTGCAGTCAGTACTGTCGGTGGTGGAAAAAGTACTCAGATTGGTTACTAAAGTAACAGTAGCATGATGTTTATACTGTGATTTGTTTTATCAATCTCATTCAGAAATCTAACTAGAAATTAAGGTTATCAAATCAGTGTAGTGAGAACAAAATACAATAATTTTCTCTGAAATGTAGTGAAATATGAAAGAGCACAAAATGAAAATACTCATATAAGGATACCTCAAAATTGTGCAGTACAGTACTTGAGTAAATGTACCTGGTTACTTTCCACCTCTGAATACTATTACATGGCAGTACAGTCGTCCATTCCTGAATATGCATCTTTCTATGCATATATACTGTGGCTGTGCAGCTTAGGAAGGTGAGTCTGAGCTGCCTTTCCTTCTAAACTGTCATCACCTGTCATTTCTTCATGAAGTATGCATAGTGTAAAATATGTTTGTCTGAGTTTGCCTTTAAAAATAGGAGTGAGACATGTGCACTGGTCACAACTGGGGAGCCTTTTGTTTTTCTATAACTTATAAATGTGGTTGAAAATCAGATTGTCTGATAGGAATTTGATTTGGTGTCAGACACTAAACAAAACATCCCATACAGTAATCATCCCAGGAAATGAAGAGGCGGCTGAAAACCTCCAGTGGAATAATTCCTCGGACTAGCTGACCTCTACTGTAAGCAGCTTTCACTGAGGGCATTTATATCCACATCTGATAAACAGTGAACTCCTTTAGCCCACCTCTTAGTTGAAAGTAAATGAATATGTACTTAAATAAAGCCACATTTATTATTTGATGTTGAATCACCTCTAGTCAATTACTGGCTGGAGTTTACAAGCCACAGTCATGATAACACTTGTAATGTGCCCTGATGATGCTTTGCCAGGTCTGTACAGTGGACAGCTTCAAGGCTGGCCTTGGCGAGCTTGAGCTCAGGCTTTCTGCCTCCTGCTTGGTGTCCATCAAATGAGACATGTGCTCAGTTGGTCCTAGACATGCCAGTCAAGAACACTAGCCATAAAAGTCATTAGTTAAATTATCTCTTTGTTTCAAATCACTGGTGTATTGACCAACAGTATGCATAAAAGAGCTACAGTACACGTCCTACACTGTTAACTCAGTGTGGACATGACACCTGAAACCTCTTTACTGTACCACTGACAACAAAAGAAACACAGTTTAACTTTGATGTGGTGATTTTTGCACAATAAAATAAAACGATTCTAGTTCCCTTCAGCACTACTTTACTTTACTTTTTGGTTTGCTCTCTCTAATGTGGTTAAACTCACTCTACACTACCTACTGTGCACCAGCCAGGAGACGACTGCAGCTAGAGACCAGCTGGTGAACACCACGGAGCATCTAGCAAATAAAAAGCTATTTTCCTACAAATTACACAATAAACTGGAATAATTCCATCATATTGCCACTCTCTGAAGATGCCTGGGATTCTGCAGCTCAAGACTGTCTCCTACCACTTAGACATCATAATATTTAGGCATCAGTATTTCCCCCAGGCTGTCAGAACCTTTTAACCTTAACTACACCCCTCTGCTAATAAAGATAGAACTCTGGCAGCCTGGTGGAAAGCAAACAAAATCACTAAATAATCATCATAGATGTATCAACACTGTGTAGATACCCATCCACTTTCCAACACGACAACACAAAGGAATCACTCACTTTCATCATCTATTTGAAAACAACCAGCTCATACCGTTCAACACATTAGTCCAGAAGTATGGAGTTGGGAGAGGAGAATTTCTCCAGTACCAACAGTTAAAATCCATAATTAAATCAAAGACCAGTCAGCAACCACCTGCAACCTTCCATGCTAGTTGAGGAGATAGTGAAATTTACAGACTCATAGAAGATATCTAAACTTTATAAACTAATGTCAAATACAGATAGAACAGTAACATTACCATCTTATACAATACAAGACTATTCACAGGTCTCACATCACACAAGGTAAAATGTTTAAAATGGACCTGCTCACAATGCACTCTGGGTTGCGCCGATGATTACTTCCATGCTACTTGGACCTGTCGACCCGTTTACTCCCTCTGGGTAGCGGTGACAGAGAAAGTCTCCACCATCTTGAGCTGTAGAATCCCTCCATCCTCGTCACTCTGCCTGCTTGGTAATATCACAGAAGCCAACCACCTACCAATTAAATATAAAAACCCTCGCTATCACCAAGAAAACAATCTTTCTAAACTGGAAATCTAAAAATTCATTACACATCAACCAATGGACCAACCTTCTCATAGAACATATCACACTAGAGAAAATATCATCCACTTGGAATCTGTTTCTAACCTCTGTTATCTTAAACCAGATACCTGAGGCCGAGGCCATGCACATTCCCACAAACTCCTAGAAATAAAACAAGCTGCTTTTATTTCATTGTTGTTACTGTTAGTCCTCATTGTCCAAGCTACTGTTTTGAGTCTCACACCTATCAATCAAACCAGATTAACTGAGAATATTACCCCCCTTTGTTTTCCTCTTCCCTCTCTTTCTAATCATTTGTCAATTTTATTTACTTTTGTTTTGTGAATATACATATATATCTGGGTATATATAAGTATGTGTATGCAAAAAATATATATTGTATTTATATGATTAAAATTGCTTTATTCTGTTTTTTGTTTTTTATTATTTCATTACTACAATCATCCATTTTCTATCAACTGTCTTTTCTTTCATTTAACCCTCCCCCAATTTATTAATTTACTTGGTTTAATATTATTATTATTATTGTCAGTAAATACTGAATATCAGTCTGCACAGAGTTGGATCCACCCACACTTTTACACACACAACTTTATCTCTGTCCTCTTTGTTAAAGTCTATTGTCCCATGTACTATGTTATGTCTTTTGTCCTGTAAATGTGTGTTGCAATCAAAAAAACAAAACAAACAAATGCTTGCTTACAGTTCTGGCTAAGACCATAAGGAACATAAACACTTCATTGCCCAACACAAATTTTAATTATTTAAAGAGCAGGTTTTCTTATTAATGCAAAGGCGAGGCTCTCCCCCCCAATAATGAATTGAACATATAATATGACCCAAACCATGACTGATCAGATTTTGTACTTGAACCATTCCACCCCTAGTTTCTCATATCAAATACAGGTTTTATTTTTATAAAATAAATAAAAAAATAAAAATCACAACAAAACTCATCTCAGGACATTTTACAAAGTCTAGAGTTTACTATTATTATTATTATAAAGGAAAACTCAACAAATCCCCCCTGAGCAGCACTTGGCGACAGCGGAGAGGAAGAACTCCCTTTAACGGAAGAAACCTCCGACAGACCCCAGCTCTTGGTGGGCGGCCTTCTGCCTCGACCGGTTGGGGTGAGTGGACATTTGTGAACAGTCAACAAACTGTGTGTTTACTGCCACCTCTAAATAGAAGAGTTGTGTTTGTGGTAGCTCTCTGTTCTGGTGAGGAACAAAATGGGGATACATTTTAAGTGTAACCAAGAGTAACTGTATGATCCTCTCTATGCTCTTATATGTGAGGCACCTTGAGCTGCCATGGAGTGTGAAAGGTGTGGTATAAATAAAGCTGACTTGGCTAAACATTGTACACTAAGTAGAAAGAATGTGGATAATGATGCACGTTTCATGTCGGCTGTATGGTTAAGGCACCAATGCTCTTTCAGTGAAGACTTGGAAATAGACACCATTCATTCGCATTCATTTTGTTACAGGG